>NC_041405.2:147456466-147666466 GCF_900747795.2 Erpetoichthys calabaricus | reverse complement strand
TTGGAAGGCTTTCCACAAGATTATGTGTTTCTGTGGGATTCTGTAGAGCATTTATAAGGTCAGGCATTGATGTTGGATAAGAAGGCTGGGTTCGCCATCCCTGTTCCAGCTCATATCAAAAGTGTTTGATGGGGTTGAGGTCAGGGTCCTGTGCGGGCCAGTCAAGCTCTTCCACATCAAACTCATCCCACCATGTCTTTATGGACCTTGTTTTGTGCACTGGGGCACAGTCATGCTGGAATAGAAAAGGGCCTTCCCCAAACTGTTTCCATAGCTTTTTCCCAAATATTTTGGTATGTTGAAGTATTAAGTATTAAGAGGGGCCGAGCCCAAACCCTGAAAAACAACCCCCCACCATTATCCCTCCTCCACCAAACTTCACAACTGGCACAATGCAGTCAGGCAGGTAACGTTATCCTGGCATACGCCAAACCCAGATTGGCATACTAACCCCTACTTTCTCTGCTGTTTTTTTCCGTTTTTCTGTGGTGAAGATCTGCACCCCCACCACCTGATCAAGGCACCATGCAGTCCCTACATTGATGGATTGGAGGCCAGATGTCCACATGACCATCATCGTCTAATTCTTCCATGTGAAGCTTGAAAGCCATGAGGACTGATTGAGATCATTTATGTTAGGTAGAATGAGATCAGCAGTAGGGGGCTGGGTGGTCTCATGGCCTCGTAACCCCTGCAGATTTTGTTTTGTTTTTTTTTCTACAGCCCTCTGGAGCAATTTTTTTGCTTTTGTTTTTTTTTTTTGTCCTCCCGGCCATTACTTTATTTTTTGTTATTTAGTATTGTCTAATCTTATTTTTATTTTTTTTATATTTTTATTTTTTATAAACTTTTCTTTCTTCATCTTGTAAAGCACTTTGAGCTACATCATTTATATGAAAATGTGCTATAGAAATACACTATATTGCCAAAAGTATTGGGACGGACTGCCTTTACACAGACATGAACTTTAATGACATCACATTCTTAACACATAGGCTATACTATGGAGATGGCCACACTCTTTGCAGCCATAACAGCTTCAGCTCTTCTGGGCAGGCTTTCCTCAAGGTGTAGGACTGAGTGTGTTTATGGGAATTTTGGATCAGGAGAGCATTTTTGAGGTCAGGCACTGATATTGGTCGATAAGGCCTCGCTCGTAGTCTCCGCTGTAATTCATCCCAAAGGTGTTCTGTCGGGTTGAGGTCAGGGGTCTGTGCAGGCCAGTCAAGTTCCTCAAAAGATAGATAGATAGATAGATAGATAGATAGATAGATAGATAGATAGATAGATAGATAGATAGATAGATAGATAGATAGATAGATAGATAGATAGATAGATAGATAGATAGATAGATAGATACTTTATTAATCCCAAGAGGAAATTCACATTCTCCAGCAGCACCTTACTGATACAAAAAACAATATTAAATTAAAGATTGATAATAATGCAGGTAAAAAACAGACAATAACTTTGTATAATGTTAATGTTTACCCCCGGGGTGGACGCATAGTTTGGGGGAGAAGAGTCGCATAGTTTGGGGGAGAAACGTTCTTCTCAGTCTGTCAGTGGAGCAGGACAGTGACAGCAGTCTGTCGCTGAAGTTGCTCCTCTGTCTGGAGATGATCCTGTTCAGTGGATGCAGTGGATTCTCCATGATTGACAGGAGTCTGCTCAGCGCCCGTCGCTCTGCCACGGATGTTAAACTGTCCAGCTCCATGCCTACAATAGAGCCTGCCTTCCTCACCAGTTTGTCCAGGCGTGAGGTGTCCCTCTTCTTTATGCTGCCTCCCCAGCACACCACCGCGTAGAAGAGGGCACTTGCCACAACCATCTGATAGAACATCTGCAGCATCTTATTGCAGATGTTGAAGGACGCCAGCCTTCTAAGGAAGTATAGTCGGCTCTGTCCTCTCTTGCACAGAGCATCAGTATTGGCAGTCCAGTCTAATTTATCATCCAGCTGCACTCCCAGGTATTTATAGGTCTGCACTCTCTGCACACAGTCACCTCTGATGATCACAGGGTCCATGAGGGGCCTGGTCCTCCTAAAATCCACCACCAGCTGTTTGGTTTTGCTGGTGTTCAGTTGTAGGTGGTTTGAGTCGCACCATTTAACAAACTCCTCCTCCTGCCACTCCTGATGCAGCCCATGACAGCAGTGTTGTCAGCGAACCTTTGCACGTGGCAGGACTCCGAGTTGTATTGGAAGTCCGATGTATATAGGCTGAACAGGACCGGAGAAAGCACAGTCCCCTGCGGCGCTCCTGTGTTGCTGACCACAATGTCAGACCTGCAGTTCCCGAGACGCACATACTGAGGTCTGTCTGTAAGATAGTCCATGATCCATGCCACCAGGTATGAATCTACTCCCATCTCTGTCAGCTTGTCCTTGAGGAGCAGAGATTGGATGGTGTTGAAGGCGCTAGAGAAGTCCAGAAACATAATTCTTACAGCACCACTGACTCTTTCCAAGTGGGAGAGGGATCGGTGTAGCATGTAGATGATGGCATCCTCAGCTCCCACCTTCTCCTGGTATGCGAACTGCAGAGGGTCGAGGGTGTGACGCATACTAAACCCGGGTAGCTCCACGTTAGCATCTGGGATGTTAGTTGTTAGCCACGTTTCACTAAAACACAACAAACTGCATTCTCTGTAGGTCCTGTCATTTTTCACCAGCGTAGCCAGTTCGTCGATTTTATTTGGTAGTGAGTTCACATTTCCCAGGACCACAGAAGGCACTGAAGGCTTGTAGCGCCACTTTCTCGCTAAACGCTTGGCTTTTATCTTAACACTGGCTCTGCTGCCACGATACCATCTTCTTACCTCGTCAGGTAAATAGGGAACCACACTGGTGCAGGCATTTGTTCTCAGCGCTTGAAGTTGACTACTTGAATAGACGAGTCTCGGTGTGTAAAAATCCATGTCCAAGTAGTAAAAAGTGTCCAGAGAACAAGTCCACATAAAAGAAAGTGGTAGGAGTTAACAGTGAAATAGAGAAAAAGGTAGAAAAATAAAGTCATACACGGAGCTGCTGGAATAGCTGCCACTCGCGTCGGCGCCTGAGGTCTGTTTGTAAGATAGTCCACAATCCATGCCACCAGGTATGAATCTACTCCCATTTCTGTCAGCTTGTCCCTGAAGAGCAGTGGTTGGATGGTGTTGAAGGCGCTAGAGAAGTCCAGGAACATAATTCTTACTGCACCACTGCCTCTGTCCAAGTGGGAGAGGGATCGGTGTGGCATGTAGATCAGGGGTCCTCAATCACAGTCCTGGAGGGCCGCAGTGGCTGCAGGTTTTTGTTCTAACCTGATTGCTCAATTAGAAAGCAATTCTTGCCAATAATTTAATTCCATGGCTTGTTAGAGCTTTAACTCTGCTATGTCAGGTAATTCTCATATCTTAGATTTTCTTTCCCTTTCTAAGGATGTCATCCAAATGATTTGAAGGCTAAAATGGAAGAGTGATTCTCAGTCCTTCACTTTTTTCTCTTCGTTTTCCTTCCAAGTATTTAATTAAACCCAATAGTGCATGATAAATACACACCGGTGTAAATGGTAACAAGCTAAATGGAGAAATTTTTTCAAAGAAGTATCGGGCGTGCTTATTGATAATGTTCTTGACATAGTAAATTCGTCATTAGATACGGGGGTCTTCCCAGACTGTCTTAAGACTGCTGTAGTTAAACCCCTACTTAAGAAAAATAATCTCGACCCCTCTGCTCTTGAAAATTATAGACCCATCTCTAACCTGCCTTTCTTAAGTAAAATTCTAGAGAAGGCAGTCATTATGCAGTTAAATGAGCACCTCAATAAACATTCTATTCTTGATAAATTTCAGTCAGGTTTTAGAACAAATCACAGCACAGAAACTGCACTCGTTAAAGTAGTAAATGACTTGTGGGTAAATGCAGACAGAGGCCATTTATCTGTTCTCATCCTCTTAGATCTGAGTGCCGCATTTGACACCATTGATCATAATATTCTTAAGAATAGCCTTAGTCAATGGGTGGGCCTCTCTGGCATTGTCTTAAATTGGTTTGAATCCTACCTGGCAGGGAGAAAATTCTTTGTTAGTTGTGATAATTACAACTCAAAGACACATGATATTCTATATGGTGTTCCACAAGGCTCTATCCTGGGGCCACTGCTCTTCTCAATCTACATGCTTCCATTAGGTCAGATTATCTCAGGGCACAACGTGAGCTACCACAGCTATGCTGATGACACACAGCTGTATTTATCAATAGCACCTGATGACCCCAAATCTCTTGATTCGCTAACACAATGTCTCACTTGTATCTCAGAATGGATGAATAGTAACTTTCTCAAATTAAATAAAGAAAAAACCGAAATCTTAGTGATTGGCAATAATGGATACAATGAGGCTATTAGAAATAAACTGGATGCATTAGGATTAAAAGTCAAATCGGAGGTAAAAAGCTTAGGGGTAACCATGGATTGTAATCTGAATTTTAAATCGCATATTAATCAGATCACTAGGACAGCATTTTTTCACCTAAGAAACATAGCAAAAGTTAGACCTCTTATATCATCGAAAGATGCAGAGAAATTAGTTCATGCGTTTGTTTTCAGTCGGCTAGATTACTGTAACGCACTCCTCTCAGGTCTACCCAAAAAAGACATCAATCGTTTGCAACGAGTGCAGAATGCAGCTGCTAGAATCCTTACCAGGAAAAGAAAATCCGAACACATTTCTCCAGTTTTGATGTCACTACACTGGTTACCTGTGTCATTCAGAATTGACTTTAAAATTCTGCTTATGGTTTATAAAGCTTTAAATAATCTCGCCCCGGCTTATATATCGGAATGTCTGACACCTTATATTCCAAATCGTAACCTCAGATCCTCAACTGAGTGTCTCCTTAGAATTCCAAGAGCAAAACTTAAAAGAAGTGGTGAGGCGGCCTTCTGCTGTTATGCACCTAAAATCTGGAATAGCCTGCCAGTAGGAATTCGCCAGGCTAATACAGTGGAGCACTTTAAAAAACTACTGAAAACACATTATTTTAACATGGCCTTCTCATAACTTCACTGTAATTTAATCCTGATACTCTGTATATCCAATTCATTATAATAACTATTCATTCAAAATCTGTACTAACCCCTACTCTCTCTTCTGTTTCCTTTTCCGGTGTCCTGTTGGTGGTGGCGTGTGCCACCACCATCTACCCAAAGCACCATGATGTCCCAACAATGATGGATGGATTAAAAGCCAGAAGTCTGTATGACCATCAGCATCAAGTGACTCCGTGAAAAACCCGAACTACAAAGAGGACTTTTTCATTTATGTTAGGTAGAATGCCCAGAGGGGACTGGGTGGTCTCGTGGCCTGGAACCCCTGCAGATTTTATTTTTTTCTCCAGCCTTCTGGAGTTTTTTTTTGTTTTTTCTGTCCACCCTGGCCATCGGACCTTACTCCTTTCTATGTTAACTAATGTTGTCTTATTTTAATTTCTTATTTTGTCTTTTATTTTTCTTTTCTTCATTATGTAAAGCACTTTGAGCTACTTTTTGTATGAAAATGTGCTATATAAATAAATGTTGTTGTTGTTGTTGTTGAAATGCTGGTCTCTTTTGTCATTTGCATGTTATTGCTAATAAGGAGCAATTAAAAACCGAGAATGCAGATGTTTAAGACTTAAATAAGCAATAAGGGTTCAAAATCTTAACGAGCGAGACAACTAAAGTGAAGCAGAAGTGTTTCTTGAGCAATAAGTGCTTCTTATTAAGCAACTGGGTTGGAGCAAAAACCTGCAGCCACTGTGGCCCTCCAGGACCGTGATTGAGGACCCCTGATGTAGATGATGGCATCCTCCACTCCCACCTTCTCCTGGTTATGTGAACTGCAGAGGGTAGAGGGTGTGGCGGACCTGTGGCCTCAGGTGGTGAAGCAGCAGCCGCTCCACAGTCTTCATCACATGTGACGTCAGGGCGACAGGCCTGAAGTCATTCAGCTCACCAGGACGTGATACCTTTGGGACTGAGGTGATGCAAGATGTTTTCGTTTTAAATATCGTTAATTGTGTTTGTTTCCTTTTTCGTGATGATGACTTCTTTAATAGAATACAGCCATCCCATTGAGAGTCGTGTGCTGAATTGGAGCCAACTTTACCGAGACCCATCGCCCAGAAATCACGAGATCTCCGTTCCATTACTGCTTTAGAACAACCGAGTTTAGAAGATAGTTAGATAGATGGACCTCAGAATGTCGCTGAAATACGCAATCACAGAAGATTTTACTGTCCCGCCACCTGGAGTTATTAAAATGCCAACACCAAGCAAGTCTGCATAGGATTTACAAATGGACAAAACTCTCCATAACGATAAGCCAATTTCCACGTCAGGTTCGTATTGTACAAATCCAGACTTTTGCGTCTTGCGCACGTTTGGAGTTTTCGTTCACATTTTTCTCGATTGGATTTGTCAATCAGTCATTTTCCAACCCGCTATATCCTAACACAGGGTCACAGGGGTCTGCTGGAGCCAATCCCAGCCAGCACAGGGCACAAGGCAGGAACAAATCTCGGGCAGGGTGCCAGCCCACCGTAGGGCACACACACACCAAGCACACACTAGGGTCAATTTACGATCGCCAATGCACCTAACTTGCATGTCTTTGGACTGTGGGAGGAAACCGGAGCACCCGGAGGAAACCCACACAGACACGGGGAGAACATGCAAACTCCACTCCTTAGGTCTCCTTATTGCGAGGCAGCAGTGCTACCACTGTGCCACTGCGCCCATTCGATTGGATTTGGTTTAGTGAATTGGATCTCTTTTCACGATTCCCCCATTACTTTAATCGGTTTTGGCTCCTATAGTTAAGTTTATCCCAAACCTAATCCACCTTCCCATCACAAGGTTGGCTTTGTCTCATCCATAAACACATAAAGGCCAGTGACCTCATTTATAAAGCATGCGTATGTACAAAAAGAGGGCAAAATATGCGCATACGACTTCCTACTCCAACATTGGGATTCATAAAATCAATTTTGCTTGTGAAACACATGTATATTTATGACAACGTGCATATGCAGCATTTCAGAGAAACTGGGAAACGACAAGACCCTCGATCAAGTATTGAAATGCAGCCATCCATCCATCCATTGTCCAACCCGCTGAATCCGAATACAGGGTCACGGGGGTCTGCTGGAGACAATCCCAGCCCAACACAGGGCACAAGGCAGGGAACCAATCCTGGGCAGGGCGCCAACCCACTGCAATGAAATGCAGCCAAACTAGCTAAATGACGACTCACACTCATAATTCAGAGTACTGAGTTATTATAATGGGAGACGATGTGACCTCAAAAATGATGAAGATGATACACAGCCTTTATTTTAGTTCCCTTTTAAGCAGGCCAATGATGCAAGTTTGCACTGAAGACCCTTTTTTTGTGGTTTTTGGTCTGGAATCTGGCCCACAGCTCAGGAATACGTCAGACAAGCTCCACTCTGTCCTGGAAGCCATTAACCCACTTTCGAGGTGCTGGACAGTTTAACATCTGTGGCAGAGCGACGGGCACTCAGCAGGCGCCTATCAATTATGGAGAATCCACTGCATCCAATTAATAGTATCATCTCCAGACAGAAGAGCAGCTTCAGCGACAGACTGCTGTCACCGTCCTGCTCCACTGACAGATTGAGGAGATCGTTCCTCCCCCAAACTATGCGACTCTTTAATTCCATCCGGGGGGGTAAACGTTAACATTTAACATTATACATAGTTATTGTCTGTTTTTCACCTGCATTATTATCATTCTTTAATTTAATATTATTTATTGTATCATTATGCTGCTGCTGGAGAATGTGAATTTCCCATTGGGATTAATAAAGTATCTATCTATCTATCTATCTATCTATCTATCTATCTATCTATCTATCTATCTATCTCTATCCAGTTTTTGTATGGTGTGGGCACACGTCCATAAAACACAGTGGGTATCAGAAATCAATTGGCAGCCGTGTCTGGTTCTCCTAACGTAAACGCAATTGACTGCACTTGTATCGTAATAAGGGCATGTAGAGAGAATGAAGCTGCTTCTGTTAGCCAGGCTCAGGGACACTCCATTAATGCACAAGTCATCTGTAATGTGGCCGACTAAACGTCGTAGATCAGTGGCCTGGGTCGGCCCCGCATTCATTTATTTTATTGTATTTTGAAGGAAAGTCTGTGGCAGACATGATGGTGCAGTACATGAGGACTGGCTCGTTGGTAAGGTTGAACCCCTCAGTGTTTCATTGGGCCTGTGCTATTCACTGTAACAGCAATCATGACATGTGGCAGTGGCTACCCAATCAAGATGCCGGCACCTTACACACTTTCTGGACCCCCAGAGTGCCACACATGATCTTGCGATCTCCGTTCAGTCAGATACTCCTGAAAGCAGGGGGCGGGGTCACAATGCAAAAATGTGGGAACGTCAGCATAGAACATTGCATATGCATGAGGTTGATTAGCATACACCATATATGGATGTGGGAGGGCGGTGTTTAAGGCACATTCATGTACACACATTTATGAGGCGATTGTGATTTATACAAGATAAATTGCATAGATTTTTTTTTTTTGGATGAAGCCCCGAGAGGTAGTATAAGCAGAGAGTGGCAACCAGTGCTAAGATTTCTCAGTGTAGGGTACAGGCTTTACAAACTAGCAGTCTGCACCCTGAAATAGGGTAGGGAGCACTTCTCACAGATACGAGAAAACCCCACAAGATGAACCGCAAGAGCACGTTAGTTACAAGAAAACTCCATTACCTGTCAAGCAGGTTTGTGGTGCATCAAAAAAATCTACGGGAGAATTTCAGGCCACTTGTCATAAATTGCGCAGCTCTTGGGATCGACAAGGGTCTCCCTGTGAGGTTCAGCCACCCAGCCCCATCCATTCTCTTCACACATCAACTCTTGACAAATATTTCTATTATCACACCATTATAGCTCTTTGATCAACAAAATCAATTTCTTGTATGGCAAGTCTGGTTGGGGGGCCTGCACTGGTAGAGCACACTGCCACCTTCACCCCATGACAAAACAAAACAGTTTGGGGTCCCAGTTGGCAACCACTATTCCCCTGACAGGCCTCCCTCCGGAAATGACCCTCTAATTGCTGCAGCTCGGTGTAAGGTGGGTGTCCATGTGCCAATAGATAGATACTTTATTAATCCCAAGGGGAAATTCACAAATTCGGGTAAATAGGGAACCACACCAGCCCTGGCATTTGTTCTCAGCGCTCGAAGTTGAGTACTTGAATAGACGAGTCTCTGCGTTTAAAAATCCATGCGCACGTTGTAAAAGTTTATGTGTTTCCAGGGCACGAATCCACAGGTTCAACACGCCCTTGACCCTCTGCAGTTTGCATATCAGGAGAAGGTGGGAGCAGAGGATGCCATCATCTATATGCTACACCGATCCCTCTCCCACTTGGACAGAGGCAGTGGTGCTGTAAGAATTGTTTCTAGACTTCTCTAGCGCCTTCAACACAATCCAACCTCTGCTCCTTAGGGACAAGCTGACAGAGATGGGATTAGATTCATACCTAGTGGCATGGATTGTGGACTATCTTAAAGACAGACCTCAGTATGTGCATCTTGGGAACTGCACGTCTGACATTGTGGTCAGCAACACAGGAGCGCCACAGGGGACTGTACTTTCTCCGGTCCTGTTCAGCCTATATACATCAGACTTCCAATACAACTCGGAGTCCTGCCATGTGCAAAAGTTCGCTGATGACACTGCTATCATGGGCTGCATCAGGAATGGGCTGGAGGAGTATAGGGACCTAATCAATGACTTTGTTAAATGGTGCGACTCAAACCACCTACACCTGAACACCAGCAAAACCAAAGAGCTGGTGGTGGATTTTAGGAGGCCCAGACCCCTCATAGACCCAGTGATCATCAAAGGTGACTGTGTGCAGATGGTGCAGACCAATAAATATCTGGGAGTGCAGCTGGATGATAAATTAGACTGGACTGCCAATACTAATGCACTGCATTGTTATCATTCTTTAATTTAATCTTATTTATTGTATCAGTCTGCTGCTGCTGAAGAATGTGAATTTCCCATTGGGATTAATAAAGTATCTATCTATCTATCTATAAAATAAAGTGATAGGAGTGATCAATAAATAAAAATAGAAAAATAAAAGTTGAAAAGTACACATACACATAGTCATACACGGAGCTGCTGAAAAGGCTGCCATGCCACTCTCGGCGGCGCCGGAACTAACATAATAATGAGGGTCCTGTGAGCCAGATCACCCTCGGGGAATCGTGCCACATAGTACTGTAACTGACGCTCCCTCACAATGCAGGTAACGGGACTCATTTGGAACTCCATGAGCAACACAAAGTCAAACCAGTGGTAGCCAAGGACTCTCTGAAGAGACACACAGTACTGAAGGGAGTCCAGTCTTCATCTCAGGTCACTGGATAGCGTCCATGTCTCACAGTCATATAGCAAAAGACAGGAAGAACCAGGATGCTAAAGCTTTGGATCTTTGTCCTTTTGTAGAGTTAGCAGGGAGTGCCACACAGTTTCCAGTGACCTCATGACCCCCCCCATGTTCTCCCAATCCGTCTACTGACTTCGTAGGAAGAGTCACCAGCGACATGAATGTCATTACTGAGCTAAGTAAACCTCTCGCTGAGGTGGACACTCTCACTGCTGATGGCTACGCTTAAGAGGTCATTAACGCTTTTGAGGGTTGAATATTTTTTTCCAAAATAACCTCAAGTTTTCTGACAAGCACCCAAAGCTGTGGTTTCACACATAAATCAACATAAAACATCTGCTGACATGTGCTGTGGCTGCTGGTGATGCATGTTCAGTTCAGCATCTCTGGCAGCAGTGGCTACATGGGGGCATCACGAGAGTTAGCATGAATGCACTGCGAGTTGGCTGCCTGCCCGTCTTCACACAGCGGGTAGCGGTCACAGTGTGAAGCGATATGGTTTGTACCTCTTAATCACAAGTGGTGGTCCTCACAGGTGAACACTGCTGTAGGCTAATCAGCTACATGAAAGTGTTCAGCACCACGGTCAACTTTCATTTTCAATATCCATCTCCAGATCACTTGCGTCAAACTCTGAGACCTACAAGTCACAGTCCTATTCAACAAAATTACTTAAAACGCCCATGGAGTGTTTTGCTTTGTATATTGACTTTGGTCTCTTGCCAGATGTTGATGCCATTTAGAGGATGTTTGCTCTTCGCCACTCATGCACGCGTAGGGAATCAAGGTTAGATCAACAAAGCTATGTAACTTTCATTCTAGCAAACAGAGTCCAACTAAAATGTAAGGGTGAGTTTTGGCACAGGTTACAGCTGACCACGGTCCTCTACCCCTCTCATTTTGACAAACCGGCCCTGAAAGAGTTAAAGGCCTGGTTCTTATCAGGACACTTGCAAGCCCAGACTCTCAAACTCCTTTCAAGCCTCCATTGACTGCAAACATCACAGCATTGTCCGCAAAGTCAAGATCACTGAATCTCACTTCACCAACAGCTGGTCCACCCAACACCCACTCCATGCAGGTATTGAACACAGTAGGAGCAAAACACACCGCTGATGGACCCCAGAATTAACTGGGAAGAACACAGGGGTTCTGCACAGCCCTGCCATGATGTCCAGCAACTTTGAGGGGGTAGGATGAGTGTCAAAAGGGCATCTACACACACAAATCCGAACACCCATAGTATCATAGAAGTGCTAATCAATTAACTGCAGCTGAATTAGGTCCAAACCAGAACTAAACCTTGGGTGGGTAGGAGTAACTTCACCCAGCCTTCTACTTATTAGCTATGGATTACAATCCAAAGAATTAAAACTTTGAAACCAAGAGTGGAATTACCCACCATTGTAACCTGGAAAACAATAACATTCATCCATTCATTCTCTCTCTTAATCCACATTACCCTAAGCAGGGTGGTGCTGCTAGAGCCTATGCCAGCAAGCATTAGGTGTGAGGTGGCAAGCTCTGGGCAGGTGAACACACACCGGGGCCAATTTAGCTATGTTAATCCATTCAATTTGTGGGAGGAAATGGGATCATCAAAGGGGGAACAACATTCAAACTCCATGGAGGGAGAACCCCCCCAAACGTGAATGCTGCCCTCCAACTATGAACATACAGGAGCTGCCGAAGGGCCTCTTACCACTGCCCTCAATGGCCCAGCTTGTTACTAAGTGCAGGTCTCTCTGCTATTTTCCTGGAGGCAATCGATTCTTTTCCCCCCATGCTGCCCATCCCCATTCTTTACAATCTTAGCTTTATTTCATTTCTAATCAGCCATGTGGTCCAGTCAGATTTCTTCAGTATGCCATCTGTGTGCAAGGTTGACTCTCTATTGCTCTTAAGCACATCACCTCCAGTTTTATTGCCCTTTCCTAGCCACCATTTCTGCATCATACACAAGAGCAGTTCCATCTATTATTTTTAAGGAGGGCTTTTGTCTAAAGTAGGAGAGGGCAGAGACGAAAACCAATACCATGGTCTTTTCCCATCCATTACATGATCCAAAAGGCACAGCCCAAAGCCATGACCCCTTTTCAGGATAACAGTTTTTATAAAAACTAAGTGACTTGAGCCTGCAGGTCATGGACACAAAACTGCACCGCACTAAACATGTGTAAGCACCCAAATACAATATTTTCAGACAAAAATTAGGATTAGGACATTGGCCAAACTGCATGGAGACTAGCTTAGATGGCTTTGGAATATGGGAGGAATTCTCTGCTACATGGGTAGAAACCCCCTATGTAAAAAAAAGCATCACTGCATGACATTTATGGTGGTATTTCACATCGTCATCCTTAAAACAAATCTCACACCCCCCCCCCCCCCACTGAGAAAGGGAATTTAAAAAGAAAGTAGAGATTTAAATATGTGAAGTCTAGAATTAAAGACATCTGACCGAAAGGTTCCTTTACAAGGGGTGCGCACACACAGTCATTTGGTTTCTTTAATGATAAAGAGCAGGCACTGGCAACTGCATATCCTTGTCTTAACAAGAAGTGTTCAGGAGAATCCTAGTTTATCACCCCCCCCATGCCTTTACATATTGATCTTAAGTTATTTCCATTTCTGTGAGCAGATTTGCATATTTGCTCAGGCGCTGGGCGATTACACACCTTGAATTTGCACACCGTTGGCTTTTTGGATTGTATACTAGGTGCAGGCCAGTGAATAAGCCCTTCACACAACCGTTGCTCAAATAAGCCCATATTTTCTTGTCTAGCACTTGTGCAGTCAACAAACCGGACCACGTGGTCACAATTCTGGATGCACGTTTGCTAATAGGAGGGTACACAAGCCAGAACAATGTCCCAAATATACCCCAGCAGATGCTCAAAGTATAATCCGGCCTTGTTATCTGCACTCCATTTCAGCCCTTCCCTGCACCATCTGGGGCAAGGAACCGCACAACAGTGAAACTATCCTAACCCACAGAACTTTATGAAGGAAAACTCTGGGCTCTAAATACACAACATAGCAGTGCTAAATATGGCACTATTGTGCTTCCCCAGTTCATAGGCTGCACAACATACAAAATGTTAACAAATAGGAGAAGACAATGCTACTTAGCAATGGTCTAAATACTCATTATGGAAGGAGCCACACAATATTTACAGCATGCACATTGACAAATACCAACTACAGCGTCTTTTCAAAAAAAAAAAAAAAAAAAAAAAAAAAGTTAATGCAGCAACAGATCATTTCTCATCAATGACCCATATTCACGACATGAGTCACTGAAAGCAGCAATATATAGTACCACTAGGCATGTGCGCCCAACTATGTTGCGCGTGTTAAAGTTGTCTGTGAAGGGCTCCCTGTTTAAACGCGGCTGTCAGTCGTGAACTAGGCCCTTCGTCGCACAGCATTATAAGGGAAACAAAATTACAACACAAAACCCTTGGACATTGATTCTATAGGAAAGGCCTACTCAGAATCACTGTCCAAATAGTAATTATGTGGTGGTGGAGGAGCATTTCTGGTTCTCTTCCCACGACTTATGGATGGTTAATCATAAGTGGCGTCTTCATGTCGTGCAATCTTACAGGTTGCTTTGTGGCAATCCGAAGAGTAAGGAAGAACCAATGCTTCTTTCTTGAACTCCAAACGCCGACTGATGGAAAAAATCACAGAAGTGTGTCCGACTTATATGTTCTATTCAATAAGGGCGCGCAGAAAAAGGCGAGCTTCAAAAGGGCGACCTCACTTGAGCGTGGCGAATAAAGGCGTTCGTAGATAATTTAGTTCAAATGGCTCTGGAATATGTGAAGAGCAACAAAGGTGCAGATCTACTCGTAGTTGAAGGCTACACATTCAGAAAGGAGAAAACTATCAAATGGGAAACACATCTGGAAATGCACCGAATATAGGATTGGAAAATGTTTGTCTCGCTTAGACGTTCACGCATGAATTAAATTGGATGTTTTGATATTCTTGCTTTCGTCTTTTTATACGTTCAATCATTGCCTTTGGCTAATAAATTTTCTGTAATAAAATTTTGTTGCGTCTGCCTTTATTCGATGCGCCCAATTGAGGTCGCCCTTTTGAAGCTCGCCTTTTTGTGCGCACCCTTATTGAAGGATACCGTGTCGGTTGAACATTAATTCGCGGACAAACAAAGATCAAGATCCAAATGAAGATTAGATATAAAGATTAGTTAATTTAAAGCATAACAATTTGTTTAGTTTGAATGTCTGTGTTTTGAGGTGTGACTGGAGTACTACAGTCTTCAGTACTATAAGCCTGGAGGGAGATTCTTAATGCAATGCCAATGTTTTAGCTGTCTCTCTACTGCCATCTAGTGCTTCTTCTAAATCATTCACGGACAAAGATCAAGATCCAAATGAAGATTATATATAGAGATCCTTGTTGTCCAACTCCAATATTTTGACACTTGAGGCAAACAGTTTAGTCAAGCATCTTTTAATTGCCATTATAAAACAGCTTTAACTTGGGGCAGATGACATTCTGTACAATTCCTACAATTTTTTGCAAAAAACCGACCAGACATACAACTGTTGACACTCTACTGTAGAGAGATTGTCCTTCTGGATTTGCTCCTTCCAGTTGAAAGGGACAGACTTGGGGGAGCCCCCATTGCACTTGTGATGCTTAACTCTAGACCTACCTTCCACCTCCCCTGAAGGACTGCCATAAATGGGCTCCACCAATAATTCATTGGAATTTTTAAAAAGGGAACCTTACATTCAACTCACCCAATTCCCTCTCCCTCCCTCAAATATAATTTAAAAAACAAAACAAAGAAAAGGTCTGTTCGCTCTCCACCTTAAAAAAAAAAAAAAAACTGAAGCACAGGCTCCGAGAAACAGAGGTGGCACAAGGGCCCAGATGCCCTGCGGAAAAATCGCAGGAGTACAGCAGCTGGTGCTCACTGTCCCACAAAGGACAGCTCAAAGTTCATCTTTATCTGGAATGCCATTTTCTGTTGTCTCTTCCACCTCCTCGTCATCATCATCATCATCACCAGTATCCTCGTCGTCTTCATCATCATCCTCATTCTCCTTTTCTTCATCTTTTTTCTTTTTCTCCTCTTCTTCCCTCTGCTTACGCTCTTCTTCCTCCTGCTTCTCTTTCATCTTTTTCTCAGGTCCCTAAAACAAAGATTCAATCTCAAGTTTCAAGCCAATTAAACAAAAAAGTCAGTCAAGTCTATTATGAAGGCACTGTGTAAAACTTGCCTGCAAAGAATTGATACACCCCCCCCCCCCCCCCCCCAAAGCACTTAACACAACCAAACTGCAAGAAATGTTTCATGCTTAACAGTCGTACATCAGTTATTACCTTTGTTACTCCCCAAGTTTCTTTTCCAATCTCCTCTGCAAATTTCTCATCATCAGTGATTAGGAAATTATCAAAAATTGTGCCAGACTTGACCTGTTAAGAGAATGAAAAAATTAAATCCAAGATGTACAATCTTGACCACAGAACAGAAAATAACCCCAAAATCTCAATTTATTCTCAGATTGTCCGTAGGTGTTTTAATGTGGTAAGCCTCAAAGTTCAACCTACCTGCCACAGGTCCAGTCCAATCACACCAACATTGTCAAATTTGTAAATCGTTGTATCAGGTGTATATTCTGGGTTGTCAATTTCAGGGTGAATCCACGGTCCTTTGTAATTGGGGTTGTCAATCTGTTTTGGCTTCCATTCACCCTTGGGGAGAAAATTTAAATTTGACCACAACGCTGATAAATTTGTAAACATCTCTCAAGCAATGAGTTTTCTCCAAAGGTTTTCATGTAAGCTGCTTTATTGATACACATTGGGACTGAAGCTTTAAGAACATAGACCATCAGTAAAATATTACTTGCTGGTCAACTATCCATCAATTAAGTTCCTTACCTTATATTCTGGATTTGGAATCATTGGTGGTTCCCACTCCCCATCCATCTCCTCATCCCAGTCTTCAGGTTTTTTGGCTTCTGGGTCTGGGACATTTTCAGGTTTATCCCAGTCCTAAGACAAATATAGAAAGCATTTTATAATTCAAATATTTAAAAGGTAATACTTTAAATTATTCACTGGGTTTTAAATGTAAAAACTTAAATTCCTTCTGTATTTCCCAAGAAACAGTTTAGGTTAATTTAAGAGTGCAAGCCAGCAGACCATGGTGCACCTTAGTACACTAACCTCTGGCTTAGTATCTTCAGGGTCATCAGTCTTTGCCTTGTCATCCCAGTCTTCTGGCTTTTTTGCACTTGGGTCCTTTATCTTCTTGGGAGGCAAAAAATCCCAGTCTTCCTCCAGGCTACCAGACTCCACTTTCTCATTGTCTATCTTCACCTCATAGGTCTGGTCTGGTCTCAAGATAAGTGTGTAAAGATGAGTAAGTTCATCATCCTGGAGAGAGAATTATAAAATTAGCAACTGACAAACAAGTTAGAATCAGACAGAATAATTCCAATACACCAGTGGAGGTCAATATTATAGATGAAGGCACAGGTGAAAACCACTCAAATTGTACAACTACCTCAAAAGGGAGGCTTATCAGAAGGCATTAGAGGGTCTATTAACATTTATAAACTGCCAAGAATTACACAGATGTCATACACTGAAAAGAAATTTTAACAACTGGAACACACCATATCACCACTTGATTTAAAATGCTGCTAACTGAAATCTGGCAATGTGCTAATTTCCACCTACTGCACTGCAACAGTAAAGCTTTTCTAACAATAAAATAAACCACAGTGTTCCCATCATGTCCTTCCATCCTTTTACTTTAATCATGTAGCAGAGGAAGACCAATAAAAACAGTGCCAGTTTTCAGTCCTGCAGCAGCTCAAACCAACTAAATTAAAATTTATAAAAGATAGAGCATGGATAGCATCTTATATAGCCACAGATCTACACAAGTAAAATAGCATTGGCCTGTAAGATTCAATACTGTAACAGTCATGATTCTATTATAATTTAAGTTAATAACCAACGTGCCTTTTAAATGTCCAGAAGCCATCCGATATAAAAAGGGCTGCTGGTATTTTTGTATTAACTGTACCAAAACAGACAGTAGGTTTAAAGCTCGTTACAGAATATGACTTATTAGCAAGTCATCAGGTGACAACATGGATTAATGCTGCATTCAGCTAAAACTAAAAATCAATTTGACTCCCGATATAAAAAACTGAGAAAAACCACTACAAAGTCTGAATTCCTACTCAAACTCTTGCCAGATCTCTGAAGGCAAGAGTTTGTCCAGCATTAAATAAGACATCAATCCAGAAAGGTAATGCACACTGCCAAAAGAGTTAATTTATGGGTTTGATTTGCATTAGAATACTAACTTCTCAACATTCATAATTATGGATTGAGGCGAATCATTTAAACTAAATTGATGCTAACTTGATATTTGCTACTGTTTGTACATTACACTCAATGGTTACTTTGTGCAGTTTAATTGCAGTTTCCACACACAAGTAGTACTATTTATAATTGACAACAGCATAAAAATCTTTAGACATGACATGCTTGTTGAACCTTTCTTGCCAAGTGGTTTTGTCTTTGATCTGGTCTATAGAACTATTTACTTAGGCTGAAACACCAGCGTTCACGGTGGAGACCCAGGTTTACTTCCTCACTTGGGTAGTGCAAATGCATAGAGGTTGCAAATGACGCAATGGGAACTTCAACCCTGTCAGCTTCACCATATGATGAATGCAGCATAAGGAGTTAAGTTAGTGTTTTTTTTATCCCCCCCCCCCCCTTTGCTCCCAGTTACCCTGAAATGACCAGTTCATCATTAACAAGATCCTGTTAAGGTTCACTTGCCTTGCACTTTATTTCCTTCTTGATGAGCTCATTCTTGTCCTTGTAGTTGAAAATGACATGTACCTTCTTAGTGCTGTACCCACAGATGTCAGGACCTTTTAAGAATATGAAAAAAATTTAAACATGTGGATTTCAAAAACCATTACTGCCATTTGACAATTTTACCAGAAAAATAAAACTTTCCAAAAGTTCAAAACTGGGTTCATACTTGCACAAGATGTATAGTTTTGCATCCATATAGTTACACAGTTAGAACTTGACCCATCAGTATTACCAAACTCAAATCTTCACATTTCTATATAAAAATAGTGATACAAGAGTTCATACTGAACTAATCCCTACAGACAGGTGCTACTGCACACATATATGCAAAACTGTCCACAGTAGTTTACAGTCTGGGTTCTGAATTCTACAATGACCACTAACTAGGTGTTAATGTATTCCTTTGCTCTCCTTTGTCAAAGGACTCAGATACAGTATGTGCTAAAGCGAATAAGAAAAAATGTTCTTACCAAACATTATATAGTACTGAGAATCCCCATGCATTTCCTTTTGGTCCAGGTCAGCCGGGAAGACCTTGACATACCCACCACCACAGTCAATCTTCTGTTCGTGCTTCACTGTGAACTGAATTACAAGGGTTTTGCCCTCATTACTAAAAGGCTCAAAACGGCTGGAGATGGCATAGAAGCGGGCATCCTGACTGGTCTGTACCCCTGTAAAGCACAAAAGCAGCTGTTAAGGATGCATCCTTAATATTTAATGTCCTAAAACGAGCATATGTTTAAGAAAAGGTTTGAAATATTGCACAAAGGTGTCCATTTAGAGTGGCAATTGTCTTACTGCTTTGCAGCTACATGTATAATCTGCCCCAAAAATCAGCCTCCTTGAAATCAAAAATACTATGTACACCCTACCCATTACACAAAGGAGCAACACTTTTTGGTTATTATTGGAGAGAATGTCAAACACGTCCAAAGAAAGACAAATTTGAAGTAACACATCACAGGACATCTTTTCAGTTGTATAAAACAAATCTGCCATATTTCATATTCCTAGGCTTACCTTTGTCTTTCTCAGCATCTCCATAGAATTTGCCAGCTGTTAACTTAAACTTTCCATAATCTGATTTATGCGTGGATTCCATCCAGCGGCTTTCCCAAGCATCTAAAAAAAGTGAAGAAAAAGTTATGCACTTTCTGAAGGTATTCCCATTTAAATATAGTGACACAGTACTATGAACCTGGCAGGAACAAACGCTACACAGTATTATCAGGATACCAGCATACTTGCTTTGTGTCACTATGACTAATCTTAAAACCTGCCAAGTGTATTAACCAAGGGGGGAAAAAAACCCAAACAGGAAAGACTGAAACTTCATTCAAATTCACTTAAACAACTTAGAACTACATACTGTGAGATGACAAGAATGCATTATGTTAACACTGTGCCAAGAAACCTTTACTTATAAATTCAAATTCCTGTTCCTCTAGGGCATTCATTTTCATGAACTTGGATGGAAAACATGGCATTAAATTAAAAAACTAGCACTGTTCCGAGACAGAAAACAAGGCACTGGTCTAGAAACTAAAAGTATACAAGTAAGTAAGCAATTCAGTCTCTCACAGTAACATGCAAAGTTACTTAAGATGTAAATCCTCTCTAGCATGGTTTGAATTAATTGGTATGTCTTGTGAGTTTCAATTTTGAATTCAGAGGCGGCTTTTTTTTTTTTTTTTTTTTTTTTTTTAAAATAAAAATATTCTATCTACTGGGTAAACTAGCATAACTAATGGAGGGGTGAACTAAGGGTGATAAGCCCAAAATTCACTGTGCATTGTTAGGCAGGTCAAGTTGACAAATGAGGGCCACAAAAGATTAGACAGTTTGGAGTAAACCCCCCCCCCCCCCTTATGAAGACATATCTGATATTGCCAACACTGCAAATGCAATGCATGCTTAACTTTACAAGTATTGGTTTATAATACTAATAACCTGTCCACAATGCTTATTTGGTGGGCTAGCTTTTTATTCAAGATGTCCCTATCCTCTACAATAGAGATTTTTACGCCACATAAAATTTTGCTCCACTGGCAGAATACTTGGTTAATGCTTTAGTTTTCAACTGGACTGTACTTCATGTTTTAATTTCTACTGGCACCAAGGTATCGGAATCAAAAGGACTGCATTCAATTAAGTATGGATTTCCTTATTGAGTCAAATTCACTTCCTTAAATCTAAATAGCAAAACCATGACATGCTAACATGTCTGCCCCAACATGTTACTTAAGTGCGCTGCAGGACATACTATAGAAAATTACGCATTTCATTTGGGTTAAACCAGTTTAGACATTGAGGCGTACCCATTATTTCAACCAGGTTTTGGTGTAAATAAACGATTTTTGATTTACAGATTCTGTCAGCTGAAATTGGGTACTAAACAGAATATGGAAATTGACCAAGAAAATGCATGCTCCACTTAAAAGTATTTATGAAAATTTAGAAGTATATTCCATACCGTTGATAAATGTAAACTTTGAATTGCGCTTCGATTCGAATAAATTGATGTCATATCTATACACGTAGTAACCCATCCACAACAGAAGATGGCAGTACTAATTAGGAATGAATTGACAATATTTAAGGAGTCCTGCGGTCGTCCATGACCCACAATGCAACCGAATTCTACAGACCTTGTGCCCTGCTTATTAATTTCCTTACTACAGAATAGACGGATTCAGCAAAAGTGTGAATCCATACTTAAAATATGAAGTCAGGACTCGGTAGGATCAGCATATCTGGGCACCGTGTTAACTAGCAAATGCAAATCAACTTTCGTTATCGTTTTCTAGTAGGAAACGTACAGAAAAAAAAAATTCTGTTCCCGCAGAAAACCGTGAACAAACAGCCTGGGTCGTATAACAAAAACAGAGGCGGAAACGCAAAGTGTCGAAGTCCACCTAATCATTTTATTTTGCCTATGCCGAATTTCAAGTGTAGTGAACGAGGTGAAGCCACGACCGGGCGAATAAATGTAACGTCAAACTTTCGGATGGCACTCTCAGGAAAGTGAATAGCCACGAATCGATCGACAGCTAACCGAAACGTATAGCTACGACAAAAAGACGCAGAACTTGCACGGTGACAATTTCATAATTAAAAACTTTGACAGTTTCTCTGCAGCGACGAAAGCAATCACACGGCAAGCATTCGATTTCATGATCTTGCCTTTTATCATCATTCATGAGTATCATATTCGCTTCCCGTAACTCGATCTTTCAAGTCGACGCTGAGAGGCCGTTAGAACTAAATGATCACCAGCTCCATCTTTTCTAGAAGTTTGCTTTCAGAAAGTGGGGGCGGGGGTAGCATAGTTCATCGTTTACACCATCCAAAACAAAATGCGAATAGTCTTGTCAGTTGACACCCTACACAGGGTTAATGTTTATTATTTAAAGGATTACGACGTTTCAAGTATACAAACTACTTCCAAATACATCCGAACTGACATTCTCCGCGGCACAAGACTCCAGCACGTTTAATGATGCAATTTCTATTTAAAAAACAGATCTCTAAAATATTACACAGATGACTAGTATTAATACTGCAAACACGTCCATGCTTAAATAAGCTGTAGAGAGCGAGGCACACGATGGCTTTACTCCCCCACAATAAATATCCCTGCACAGGCACTTTGCCCTGTGCATAATGTTAAAAAATTTACCTCCATCTAAAAATTCCTCTCTGAAGTGCACAGTTGGGTCAGCAATGACCACCGCGGCGAAAAGCACCAACAGCAAACCGCCCGACAGCATCTTTGTCCCTGATCTCCGCGCGTAGTGAGGGTGGCGCCGCACGACCCGCGCCTTTTAACGCTGGAACGCCGGAGATTCCTGACGGCAAGGCTTGCACAGATGGCCACCGCCGATTGGTTCAGCCAAGCTTCCAATCAGCAGAGACCACGAGTTTAATCTCGGAAGTTAAGGCTTGTAGGTTCGCGCAGGCGTCGTTCAATAAGCGGTAGTTGTAACGAGGAAGCGTGCTCTGTTAAGGGCGTTGCTTAGCAGGTTGTGTTTAATCCTGATACTGTGTATTGCTTTAACATTTTACGTCACTAAATGTATAAAAGTATAATTTGTGTGGTAGTTAATATTAATATTCACTGATGGGTGGAACTGGTAAGGTTTGTCTTTTGTTACACGAGGAAGTTTTCCAGGCTTTAACAAGGCGATCTAATATTTAGCAAAGTCATGACTGTTAAAACCGTCAAACCGAAACCAATTTAAAGTATTCACTTAATGAAATATTACAGGGTGTATCAGACCGGTAATCACTCTTTACTTTACAGAGGAAATATATAATATATATGCGCGTGCGTGAGTGCGTCTTTTTTTAGACTTTGTATAAACGCAAGTCCGTTTCCTTATACCGTAAAATAAGCAATGCTTTAATATAACAGCAGAACACAAGTAAGAGGGGCATATTAAATGGCACTCTTATTTAAAAAAGAAAAACCCTCTGCTTTCCATCTCGGGAGTGGTGGGGGGTCTCGGGTTGTGTGAAGATAAGAGGCAGTGAGAGTGGGCTTCTGATTTTTCAGTATGTTGTTTAAATGAAGATGTAATGATATCAATGTGTCATTAGAAAGAGGATGGCAAATTTGGTTTGTTATTTTGGATGTACATGTTTTTAAGTGGTTTGGCTGATGAAAATATAATGGAAGAAAGATGTCACAGTTTTTGGTGTTGTGAACTGTTAACTTATGTGATCTCATTGAGGAGAATCGAATGGTGAAATTTATTAAAAGTAAAAATTCTCTCATGTTTCATTGTAGCAGCAAATGTGGTGACAATGGCAATCGTGTACACAGTGTCAGTTTGTACTATGAGGTAGTTATTAAGGGAGCGGGACATTACAAGCTGTAATTGAAGTAGCTTTATATACAGCCCAGGTATATATTTAGACAGTTAGATAGAACTTTACTTATCCCCAGGAGAAAGTCTGGCATTTCACAAAAGCTAAATAAATAATATTTCCAATATGGCAAACAACAAACCTCTCCCAAACATACGCAAGAATGACTAAAAAGAAAGAAAACGTCTGACTTGGCAGTTACAGTCCCAGTGAGGTGCTATACAGGAGTATTGAGCTTGCAACTTAATAAAATGAGCTCCAGTCCATCTTGGCAATGATCTCATCATACCTGCCTCTACTGTAAAAAATCTTGGTGTCATTTTTGATTCCTCCCTCACGTATTCCGCCCACATAAATCACATTAAGAAACTTTCTTACTTTCACCTCCGTAACATATCCCGTGTTCGCTCCTTCCTCTCCTTCTCTAATGCTGAGAAACTTGTCCATGCTTTTATCACATCCCGCATCGATTATTGTAATTTCCTACTGCCAGGTGCCCCTTCTAATCTTATATCACAGCTCCAGCTTATTCAAAACTCAGCTGCAAGAGTCCTTACTCGAACCAGCAGCAGCGAGCACATCACACCCATCCTGCTCCGTCTTCACTGGCTCCCTGTGTCCTATAGAATCGAATATAAAATCCTACTAATAACTTACAAAGCTTTAAATAACCTTGCACCAAATTACATTAGTGACCTCCATCACTATGTGCCTGCCCGCCCACTAAGGTCCTCTGATTCTGGTAGTCTTGTTGTACCCCTCACTAATCTACACTCCATGGGTGACAGCAGGGCCTTCAGCTGTATAGCGCCCAGACTCTGGAATGACCTACCGACATTAATCAGGTCAGCTGACTCCATGAATTCTTTTAAAAAACAACTCAAAACTCATCTGTTCAGGAAGGCTTTTAGCTCTACTTGACTTTATTACCCTTCTCTCAGTTTACCTGTCTGTCAAGATGCTAATGTATCCTGTGTGTGTGTGTGCGAGACCATCAGTTATGTTGTCTGGTTTTTTTTTTTCAGAATTTACTGTCTTAATCTTCTTTATTTATTTATCTGGTTTGTACAATGCTATATACTGTATATTCTGCCGTTCTTTATTCTGTAAGTGCCTTGAGCATGGGAAAGGCGCTATATAAATAAAATGTATTATTATTGTTTTTTTATATAAAGAAGCCCCAAGAGTTTCTTGACTCGCTTGTGATGAATAATTTGTTGGCTGAAAGTCCTCGGTGTTGGTGTTTCAGAGAGAGGATATGCAGCATTGTACATAACTGACGTCAGTATTGTTTTCATTCTCTCCTTTGCTATGACCTCCAGGAGGTCAAAGTATGTCCCACAACTGTGCCTGCTTTTTTTAATCAGCATGTTGATTTGGTGGGCCTCTCTTGATGTGATGTTACCAGCCCAGCACACAACAGCGTAGAAAATCACCCTGGTCAGGGGTTCTGGTATACTGTATGCCACATATAGTGTGTCACAACTCCCATTAAAGGAACAGTCTCCTAAGAAAAAAAGAGCCTGCTTTGCTTCTTCTTCTGCTCCTCTGTGTTCTGAGACCAGTCCAACCCTGTCTTTGATGTAGTCCCCCAAGTATACATAGGAATGCACCACCTTAACATCTACTACCTGAATTGTGACCAGACATAGAGGCTCTTTGGTTGCAGCAAACGTCAATAAGCAGTTCCTTGATTTTGCTGATGTTAAGGTGCAGATAATTCTTTTTGCACTAAGAAGCAAAGTTCTCCACCTGATTCCTCCTCTCTGTCTTATCCCCTTTATCAAGAAATGCTGTTAGTGCAGAATCATCTGAAATTTACTGCAAATCACTTGTCCTGGTGCTATATTCATAGTCTGAGGTGTACTGACTTAGAGGACTGTCCCTAGTGGTGCTCTAGTGTTAGGTACTTCCACTTCAGAGACGCAGTCCTCGAGTCTCACAAAGTGCGGTCTGGCTGACAGATAGTCCATTACCGAGGACACCACAGGCTCGTCTACCCACATATCTCTGAGTTTACCACTTAACAGGGATGGCTGGGTGGTACTGAAGACACTGGAGAAATAAAAAAACATTATTCTCGCAGTGCTGCCAGCTTTGTAAAGGGGAGAGTATGCTTTGTGGAGCAGATATGTGACCTAAATTGCCTATTTATATAAGTATTTATATGAAGAGCTTATGTAAAAAGCCGAATTTCCCCCTTGGGACAAAAAAATATAGGGTGCCTTTCACATCTATCTATCTATCTATCTATCTATCTATCTATCTATCTATCTATCTATCTATCTATCTATCTATCTATCTATCTATCTATCTATCTATCTATCATCCACCCTTACCCTGGGCACTGGTGTGCCACAAGGATGTGTACTAAGTCCCCTTCTCTATGCACTCTTCGCCAATGACTGTCCACCAATCCAACATTATTGTTAAATTTGCGGATGATACGACTGTCATCGGGCTTGTAACAGACAACAATGAAGCTGCATATAGGGAAGAGGTTCAGAATCTGACAGCATGGTGCAACACCAACAACCTGGTCTTAAATACCAAAAAGACAAAAGAAGTTATTCTGGATTTTAGGACCACTAAAAAGACCAATCACAGTCCGATGACAATCAATGCAGATGCTGTGGAGAGAGTTTCCAGCTTTAAGTTTCTAGGAGTCACCATCTCAGAGGACACTCTTCGCCAATGACTGTCCACCAATCCAACATTATTGTTAAATTTGCGGATGATACGACTGTCATCGGGCTTGTAACAGACAACAATGAAGCTGCATATAGGGAAGAGGTTCAGAATCTGACAGCATGGTGCAACACCAACAACCTGGTCTTAAATACCAAAAAGACAAAAGAAGTTATTCTGGATTTTAGGACCACTAAAAAGACCAATCACAGTCCGATGACAATCAATGCAGATGCTGTGGAGAGAGTTTCCAGCTTTAAGTTTCTAGGAGTCACCATCTCAGAGGACCGGTCCTGGGCTGACAACAACTTGGCTATAATAGGCAAAGCACAACAACACCTCTGTTTTCTCAGGAAGCTAAGGAGAGCTGACCTCCCCCAGAAGCTGCTGGTTAATTTCTATAAATGCACGATAGAGAGCATTTTAACTAACTGCATGATGGCCTGGTACAACAGCTGCACCAAGACTGCTAAAGAAGCCCTGCAATGGGCCGTAAAAACAGCAGAGGCCATTATTGGGACTGAACTGCCATCACTCAAACTCTTGTATAAGACTCGCTGTGAGAGAAGGGCCAAAAACATTCTCAAGGACAAAACTCATCCTGGAAATACTTTGTTTGAGCTCCTCCCGTCAGGCAGACGTTTTAGGTCAATCTGTGTACACACAAACAGACTAAAAAATAGCTTTTTCCCATCTGCCATAAACTTTCTGAACTCTGAATCTCCTCAGTCTGAGATCATTTTTAATTGAACATGTGCAGTAAGCTATATTGGTAATGTGCAATATACTAATGTAATACAATATAGAATATGGAATGTACTATTCATTAACAGGTGCAATAACAATTTATATTGCTGTACTTTGAGCAGTAATAATTTGCTCTGGTTACTTGATCACTTAACACTGTATATGACATATTTGGAATTATTTGACTTTTCTTTAAATGCACCTTGGGGCTGTCACAAAAAGTAATTTTGTTGTGTTACACAATGACAATGAAGTGCTTGAACTCTATCTATCTATCTATCTATCTATCTATCTATCTATCTATCTATCTATCTATCTATCTATTGTATAGTGCCTTTCCTATCTATCTATCTATCTATCTATCTATCTATCTATCTATCTATCTATCTATCTATCTATCTATCTATCTATCTATCTATCTATCTATCTATTGTATAGTGCCTTTCCTATCTATCTATCTATCTATCTATCTATCTATCTATCTATCTATCTATCTATCTATCTATCTATCTATCTATCTATCTATCTATCTATCTATTGTATAGTGCCTTTCACATCTATCTATCTATCTATCTATCTATCTATCTATCTATCTATCTATCTATCTATCTATCTATCTATCTAGTGCCTTTCACATCTATCTATCTATCTATCTATCTATCTATCTGTCTGCATATTTATCTGTAATTCTAATTTTGATGAAATCAAATGTTAAGGACATTTTGCACAAAGTGCATAACTCATGTTAATTTGGAAATAGTTTCCCCTTTTTCTATTTGACATCTTAAAACGTTAAAACCATTCAATTTCCACTTAATAAAGCTTAAAACTATGGAAAGTGTTAACTTTTTAGTGTTAGTCTTTCATTTTGAATGTTGTACCTTTATGAGTATTCCAGTTTATTTTATGGCGTTAAGTCTGCCTAACCCACTAATGAAAATTCTGTAGTCAGTTCTGCTGGGGATGTACATTCATGAAAGAGAATTTCTGTACCCTGTATAAAAATTGATCACCTTAATTTTTGCACATTTCATACATATGGAAAAATGGGACAGTGGTTAGAATTGCTATCTCACAGATCTGGTGTCCTGGGTTCAAATTCTGCATCTTGTTGTTGTCCATGTGGCATTGTTCTTGTGTCTGTGTGGGTTTCCTCCGGATATTCTGGTTTTGTTTCCACATCCTCAAAGACATGCAGGTTAATTCTGTGATTCTAAATGGACCCCTTTGTGAGTGGGCTTGTTTGCGTAAATAGGACCTGCTTGAGAATGGCACCCGGTCGAGGGCTGATTCCTGCCTTGCATCAATTGAAGGTGTTACAACACCATGTGTTTCAGAACTTCATTAAGTGGTCTTGAGAATGTCCATCCATCCATCCATTTTCCAACCCACTGAATCCGAACACAGGGTCACGGAGGTCTGCTGGAGCCAATCTCAGCAAACACAGGGCACAAGGCAGGAACCAATCCCAGGCAGGGTGCCAATCCACCGCAGGACACACACAAACACACCAAGCACACACTAGGGCCAATTTAGAATCGCCAATCCACCTAACCTGCATGTCTTTGGGCTGTGGGAAGAAACCAGAGCGCCCGGAGGAAACCCACGCAGACACGGGGAGAACATGCAAACTCCACGCAGGGAGGACTCGGGAAGCGAACCCAGGTCTCCCAACTGCGAGGCAGCAGCGCTACCCGCTGCGCCACCGTGCCGCCCGTCTTGAGAATGTTATATTTTTAAATGGAGAAAGCAGGTGTTGCATAGTGCAGCCCTGTGAGCTCTAAAAGGTGGGTCAATGTCAGAGATAACACCAACTGAAGCCTATCCCAGAAGCAACTAGAACATTGCTGGGCACTCATCAACATACTCTCACACAGACCCAATATACAATCGTTAATTAACCAAATAATAATAATTCTTTACACTTAATATAGTGTTTTTCTCACTACTCAAAGCGCTTAATATCTATCTATCTATCTATCTATCTATCTATCTATCTATCTATCTATCTATCTATCTATCTATCTATCTTTTTCTACATTTTTTAACCGTTTCTCCTAATGGTATAATAAAATTATCAGATATGTAGGAAAAGTCTGCCCCTTTTGGGGTAGGATTTTAAGATAATACATCACATTTTTGCTTAAAGCCCAGAAATTTGCTGGAAGAAGAAGAAGAAGAATCTCACATTTGCCTTCTGCGCCTTCCCTTCTGCCCCTTCCATTATAAATTTAAAGTCATACAGGAAGTACTCATCATTTTATGGACAACCAAACAACCACTTATTAACTTCCATCCTTTTAGCCAACTTGTGGGTAATGAATGGCACAGCCAGGTGGGAACTTAAGCTTTTGATGCATTCTGATGAGTATTTATATTTTAAAACAGAGAACATTTGGAGTTATAGGAGTGAGAGTTGAGGTGCACACTATGAACATAATAATTCTTTACATTTACAGCATATATTGCTTTTCTCATTACTCAAAGTGCTTCAGAGAGTGTCCCTGTCACTGCACTGGGATCCACATTCAGACCACAGAGCCCCCTACTGGCCTGACCAGCACCTCTTCCAGCAGCCACCCAAGCTTTTTCTAGTTGGCCTCCCATCCAAGTACAGGCCAGGCCTGAACATGCTTAGCTTCAGGTTGGTGACCTGTTCTGAATGAACCCTTCCAACTTGAAGCAGTGCAATGTGATGCCAGCTTTAGCTGCAACAGAAATGGTAGAAAGGGAAAGTCTTGAAAGGGAAGGAAAAGTCCAGGAGAAGGAGATGAACTAGAGGGGAGACAGGAATGAAGTGCATGTGGCATGGCTGCTGTACTAAAAATTAGACATATATAAATGAAAGACCTGTGTGTGTGTGTGTGTATGTTTGTGTATGGAGCAGTCTGCTCTGTTCACGCTCAGACACAGCCACTAGATGGCGCATGTATGCACTTTTAAATTTTTTCCGGGCTTGCATGCCTCCTAACTACGGAAGACCAGTGTGCAGCAAATGCCTCGGCTCAACGATGTGCAACTAAAACACCTCAGCAATGGAAGCCAAGGCTTGAAGTTTTCACTGAAAACATTATCTTTCTGGAGGTATTTCCTCGAGACAAAGATTTATAGGACTCACACGCCAACGATACAGCTAAGGTATGGTATCTCCAGTGTCTTCTTCCTTCCATCCATCCATCCAAAGCCAATTGGGCAGCAAGCACAGGTGGGACCGTGTCCTCTGCACTGTGTGGTAATTCTTAAGAGTTAACTGATGCCTCCAAGTTCACGAGTATAGTAAAACTGTAGCTGGCACTTGATAAGTATAAACTAAAAGGCAAGTAAGAACACTGCCTGACAGCCTAGCAGAATCTGTGAGTCTGTAATAGAATTTTATGGTTAACACTAGTAGTTGTAGTATTGTCACATGTACACACACAGTAAGTGAAAATAGTCATTGCATGACTTCTTCTTCTTCTTTTGGCTGCTCCCATTAGGGGTTGCCACAGTGGATCATCTTGTTCCATATCTTCCTGTCCTCTACATCTCGCTCTGTTACACCCATCACCTACCTCCATGTCTTCTCTCACCACATCCATAAACCTTCTCTTAGGCCTTCCTGTTTTCCTCTTCCCTGGAAGCTCTATCCTTAGTACCCTTCTCCCAATATACCCAGCATCTCTCCTCTGCACATGTCCAAACCAATGCAATCTCGCCTCTCTGACTTTGTCTCCCTAACCATCCAACTTGAGCTGACCCTCCAATGTCCTCATTTCTAATCCTGTCCATCCTCGTCACCCCCAATGCAAATCTTAACACCTTTAACTCTGCCACCTCCAGTTCTGTCTCCTGCTTTCTGGTCAGTGCTACCATCTCCAACCCATATAACAAACCATCTGTAAATGCCATAATGAATGGACTGGCATCCCAACTGTAATACAGAGTGATTCCTCGCCCAACCAGTAGGCCGTAATGGATAGATAAAGATGGACAGGCATTCTGTACCTTTACCAGCCAGGATGCCATAACAGAAGGACAGAGGGAGTCTGTTTTCTGGGACATATATTCTCCCTATACACAGGGTGGCAGCAACCCTGTGGTGGAAGCCTAATTTGCACACCCGCAGGGTATATTGGGAAGTGTAGTCCTGATGGCCAGGCCTGTTGGGTGCCTGCAGGGGAACACTACTGTTACTTTGTGGGACTTCTACGTGGCCCAGAATGCAGTGCTGTGGTATTAGACTTACTCCCTGGTCTGGCATAAAAGAGGCCATCTCGTCTGCATGTAGGAGTGAGAGTTGGGAGCAGGAGGGTAACGCTCACTAAGAAGGAGTGGAGGGAGACGGGATAGTATGTACTGTGTATTGTTTTGGACTGAGGTATTGCTAGTTTTTAAAATAATGTTATTTTCACCCTGGAACTGTGTCTAGTATTTGAGGCTCTGTGCTGTCCCCTAGATTGGGTCATTGCTTTTTGTAGATGATGTTGTCCTGTTTGCTTCATCAGGCCGTGATCTTCAGCTCTCTCTGGATCAGTTCGCAGCTGAGTGTGAAGCGGCTGGGGTGGGAATCAGCACCTCCAAATCCGAGACCATAGTCCTCAGCCGGAAAAGGGTGGAGTGCCCTCTCAGAGTTGGGAGCGAGATCCTGCCTCAAGTGGAGGAGTTCAAGTATCTCGGGGTCTTGTTCACGAGTGAGGGAAGAATGGAGCGTGAGATCGACAGGCGGATCGGTGCGGTGTCCGCAGTGATGCTGGCTCTGCATCGGTCTGTCATGGTGAAAAAGGAGCTGAGCCGCAAGGCGAAGCTCTCAATTTACCGGTCGATCTATGTTCCTACCCTCACCTATGGTCATGAGCTATGGGTAGTGACCGAAAGAACGAGATCGCGAATACAAGCGGCTGAAATGAGTTTCCTCTGCAGGGTGTCTGGGCTTTCCCTTAAAGATAGGGTGAGAAGCTCAGTCACCCGGGAGGGGCTCAGAGTAGAGCCGCTGCTCCTCCGCATCGAGAGGAGTCAGATGAGGTGGCTCGGGCATCTGATCAGGATGCCTCCTGGACTCCTCCCTGATGAGGTGTTCCGGGCACGTCCAACCGGGAGGAGGCCCCGGGGAGAACCCAGGACACGCTGGAGGGACTATGTCTCCCGGCTGGCCTGGGAACGCCTCGGGATTCTCCCAGAAGAGCTAGAAGAAGTGGCCGGAGAGAGGGAAGTCTGGGCATCTCTGCTCAAGCTGCTGCCCCCGCGACCTGACCTCGGATAAGCGGAAGAGGATGGATGGATGGATGGATGGATGGATGGGTGTCATATAAGACTACTGGGGATTCCTTCAGGCCTACAGCAATATGTCTTTATAGTGGATCAATTAGACAATTCTCTTACCATTAGCCAAGTCAGAATTTTTTTATTCTTTTTTTTAATTCTTGTGTGTGTTTAAATGAACTTACTATTGTTGTTTGTTATATTTCATGAGCTTCTTTAAAAGCTAAATTAACCCTTGGGATAAATAAAGTTCTATCTCTCTGTCTTTTGCAGCCACTAGGGGCATTGCAGACCCTCAAACCCCAAGTACATTATGCAGATTTCAGTCCGGGTTCAAACAGATGTTTTCATTTAAAGAAAAATGTCTACCATAGGTTTGTTTTTCCTGTAAATCCATACAATTGCAATTTCTACTTTCCTCGTCCTCTTCCCCAGTCAAATGTTTTCAAACTCTCTGGGTTCTCTTTTTCAACCAAACCTGAGGGTATTTTCAGTACCCCAATCATTGCCTCCGGAGAGTACTTCCAGGTCCAGAACCATCCCAAGGCAGGGAATTCATGTCCCGGTAGCTCTCCCTTACAGTGCCCGCGGGACCCAACAGCCCACAACTCCAATGCTGCCCTGCGAGTTTCCAAACTGGATTCTTGAGAAGGGATATTGTCCCTCAGTGTATGGGGGGGAAATGACATGAGATGCACAGGAGGTCAGATGGATGTAACTGCAGCCAGCAATAGACATGATATAGGTCACATAACACCCACAATGTCAGTCATGAAATGCCCACTGAGTCAGAAAATCCCCTCTCGCAAACCTGACCTTAACCATAACTGGGCATTTAATGGGCATTTTTATGTAGATTACTGTAACACACTCCCCTCAGGACTAGCCAAGAAAGACATCAATTAGTTGCAACGAGTGCAGAATGCACCTGCCAGAGTCTTAACGAGGAAAAGAAAATCCGAGCCCATCACACCAATTCTGATGTCACTACACTGGTTACCGGTGCCATTTAGAATTGACTTTAAAATCCTGCTTATGGTTCACAAAGCCTTCAATAATCTGCTCCATTCTGTATCCCAGAGTGCCTCTCACCTTACACTCCAAATCGCAACCTTAGATCTTCAAATGAGGGACTGCTTATAATTCCAAGAGCTAAACTTAAAAGAAGTGGTGAGACGGCCTTCTGCTGTTATGCACCTAAAATCTGGAATAGCTGACCGATAGAAATTCATAATACAGTGGAGCACTTTAAACAACTGCTAAGAACTCCTTACTGTAACATGGCTTACTCAAAGCTTCATTTTAGTGTAACCCTGATATTCTGTATATGCATTTATTTATCATTTCTATCATGGCTCCACAATCCGTACTCACCCCTACTTTCTCTGTTGTTCTTTTTTTGGTTTTCTATGGTGGTGATCTGCACCCCAACACCTGATCAGGGCACCATGCAGTCCCTACATTGATGGATTGAGGTCCATATGACCATCATCATCATCTAATTCTTCCACGTGAGGCTTGAAAACCATGAGGACTGGTTGGTATCATTTGTGTTAGGTAGAATGTCAAGTGGGGGCCTGGGTGGTCTCGTGACCTCAGAACCCCTGCAGATTTTTTTTTTTTTTTCTCCAGCCCTCTGGAGTTTTTTTTTTTTTTTTTTTTTTTTTTTTTTTGTCCTCCCGGCCATCAAACATAACTTTACTAGACAAAGAGTCCGTTTCGACAACGTAAGATGAAACGGGCACGAGTTTGTGTCAGCAGTGTATGAAGAACAAATGATAAGTAACGAAGAAGTTGTTTTGTAATGATTGTAGTCCGCTTTACTCATTACTGTACAGGCTTGTACTGTTAGTTGATGAATTTTCCAGGCCTATAGTATAATATTGAATGATGAATGTTCCAGTACAATATGGAATAGTAATAAGTATAAGCACCACAAACCTGATATAGGTGTATTGAATGAATGCGTAATTGAATCAGAATGCATAATTAGGCCTCGAGCTGTAGTCGAAATCACCTTTCAGGCCTCTAGAGCTTTAATCGAAGTCGCCTTTCTCTTTGAATTTTTGCGGCCGTAAATCCGCTGCCTGCCACGATGTTGGGGTTGGATGTCGGTCTCGTAAGGTTTTTCGGGCAGCTGCACAGAAGGCGACTGCGCATTCGGCTTCGGACGGGAGTGAGTGAGTGAGGAGGCAGGCGAATTATGCATTAAGATTCTTTGTTATTTAGAATTGCCTAATGTCATTTTTATTTTTAATAAACCTTCCTCTCTTCATCTTGTAAAGCACATTAAGCTACACCACTTGTATGAAAATGTGCAATAGAAATAAATGTTGTTGTTGTTTTTATGGCTGATGTAGTGGACATTACGAGACTAACCTGCCATCACACTCTGTTGCAGGAGGCAGCCTCTCAGTGCCCTTCACTGTCCCAGGCCTCCTAACCATTCCTGCTGGGATGTCCCCACAGTGTCCATCCACTACATTGGCTTCCCTGCCCACTAAAGAATTCCCAACCATTTACAGTGGAATGCCAGTCATGCTGAATTTTCTGTTACTCTGACCGAAACCATCCATTATGTTCGCCTTCAGTCCAGGTAAGGGAATGGGGGGACCACCTTGTAGAAGATATGAGCCTCACTCTTCGTTTAGGTGAGAGAATGCAAAGTCTTTTATATTAAAAAAATACAGGGTGAGTCAAAATTATGTTAACATTTGAATGGCGGAAACAATTTATTCACAAAACATACTTCATATGTGTAAGGTGATTTACAGGAATGTTTCAACCTGTTCGCCATCATGGTCAACATATGAACCATATGCGGCACATAAATTGTCCACAAAAATTGTATATAAGTATACAGTGAACCCTCGTTTATCACAGTTAATCTGTTCCAGACTCTACCGCGATAAATGAATTTTCGCGAAGTAGGATTCTTTATTTATAAATTGAATATTTTCGCAGTTAGAGTATAGAAAACCTGTTTACGACCTTCTAAATACATTTTTTAACATTATTAGAGCCCTCTAGACATGAAATAACACCCTTTAGTCACCGTTACACTCGTATTACCCAATATATTAGACAAAATAAGAGAAAATAAGATATATTAGACGTTACAAATATCATATTATTATTATTGTACTGTACATTTAATTACACACACACACAGTTCTTACACACAACCACTAACCTATGAAGGCACGACCTCAGTAGGAGAGTCTTCAGGTGGTGCAGTATCTTCAGCAGGTGCGTCGTTGTCTTCTTCCGCTGAAGGAGTACTAGGAGTAGGCAGTGGGTGTCTGGGTGTGCGGCTGAAGAACATCTTGATAGGCAGTTGTTGGCGCTGTCTTTTCATACGCGTGAGGAGGCTTTTGTAGGGTATTGCCATCTTTGATCATATCCAAGAATTTCACCTTCTCCTGGATGGTAAGCATCTTCCTCCGGAGCTTAGTTTCATTGTCAGAAGGCTTAGAAAAAGCAGCACGTTTAGGAGCCATCGTGGGGCTTAGATAAAAGTTCTCAGAAAGCGCATGCGTAGTGACGTAAGCGTGTATGAGAAAAAATCGCGATAGAGTGAAGCCGCAAAAGTCGAAGAGTGATATAGCGAGGGATCACTGTGTACGTAGTCTGTGGTGGGCTGGTGTCCTGCCCGGGATTAGTTCCTGCCTTGCGCCCTGTGCTGGCTGGGATTGGCTCCAGCAGACCCCCGTGACCCTGTGTTAGGATATAGTGGGGTGGAAAATGACTGACTGACTGATTGACTGACTATATATATAGCGATACCATTAGTGTTAACATAATTTTGACCCACCCTGTAATAAATCAAACCATTGAGGGATTCACATTCTATGAGTGTATGAATCCCACTCTGTGAATGTCATGGGATGCTTTGTATAACACAGCTCAAGCTGGTATACACGTGTCCTGCACGTAGATCCCCTTAGGCAAAATGCAGTGTAACACTTGGATCAATTGAATTACAAAACAAATCCCATGTTAGCTAAAGGTGAGTTTGCATTTGAGCTTACAGAGTGCGCCTTTGAACCAAATCAATAAAATAACATTAAGGCTTGTCCAAGTGTCACACGTCACCCGTTGCATGGCTGGCTGCACTTGGGTCCCTATCTCGGATCTTGAGGTTTGTCATATGGTGGGTGCGCCAACTACAAATGTCACAAAGTGCAACCAGACTTGCTTTACAGACTGTGGAATGGCAGTGCCAACCGCTCTTGTGCACGTAAACGAGCAATCAGTCAATCGCCCCATTCAGCACTTCACAGCCGTATGGCTTTTCTCCTCGACATCTACACTCACGAGGTCTGAGCTTCCTGCACCTGCGCACAGACCCCAGACACACTTCAACACGTTCCCTTTCTGATCTACTTTGTGTCATCTCTTACCTTTTGTTCTGGATGTCATCTTCCTCGTCTCGTCTATGTTTTTAAATTACTGGATGTTGTGATAAATAATTGAGCACAAAAAGAGGTTTGGGGCAGCCTCCTGTATACTTGGAAAATGGCTGCTGAAGCGAAAAGGTTGCGAAAAAGTGGTCTTTACAGACAAGAGTCCAAAAACAGAACTGAGGTTTGGTACAGAAATGCCGGAAATGACCTTCAAGGGCCCTGGCGGAATTTCTCACATTTGGTCTATGGTGAAAAAAAGAGACAGGGTCATTGCACTCTGCCACCCCTCTGGTCTGATCGGGAATTACCTTCTTCCAGGCCTTTTAGCTGCCTCCCATGCACACGTGTGTGACAATACCTATAAACTTGTCATAATGGTGCCACTGACTCGTATATCCAGGAACCTCGGTTTAAATTCCTGCGCCCATTTTCTGCGTATAGTTAGCATGTTATCCCCATATCCACATGGGATTTCCTGCCCGACTCACTAAAAACATGCACTTGGGGTGAGTTTGAGTGAAGGTTTGTCCTGAGTCGGCCCGGAGATGGACTGGCGTCAAGTCCTCAGCTGTTTCCTGATTTGGCTAAGTGCAGATGTGGTTAGGCTCTGGCCCTAAGTGGCCATCAATTTTATTAAGCAGATTTGAGAATATGTTTCATTATTTGTACATTTAATTTCCTTCTGTCCCTCATATGAATAGAAAGTTTTTGTTCCGAGTGCGATTGCTGCCATATTTCCTTTGGTTAACAGGTGGGATGCGGCCCTTAATGTTGAAAGCAAATATTTACAAAGCCACAGCAAATCTCATTACCATCTGGGATAAGACTGCTGGTGTGGTCAGAACCTGAGGGTTATGACACCTTGCTGATGCTGGAGGTTAATGGGGAGCGTTGTTTGTTAAACATTACCTCAAGCCTCTCTCTGCCCTGCCTTGTTTAGGTTTGGCTTTATTTCAGTCTTTTTCCTGCACCCAAGGCAGTTTACTCTCTCAGTGGGTCTATTATGTTATATGATTCATTTTCTGTTTATATAGAGTACCCAAAATATGGGGCTCTTTGGTTTTTTTTTTTGTTGTAATGTTTCTTTGTTGCTCCTTATTGGCTTATTTATATTTGACACTAGGAGGCCTTGCCCCCCGCTCGCTTCACTCGCTAACCCCCCTGCCCACACTACGCACTAGTCTCTTTGTGGTTCTGTCGCTCACGTATGGGGATGCGGATATAGAATTTAAACAGATTTTTATTTTCATGGGAATTGTTGCATATGCATAATAGAACTACAGGTGCTGGTCATAAAATTAGAATATCATGACACAAATCATCAACATTAAAAGAAATAAACATTTGAAATACATCAGTCTGTGTGTAATGAATGAATCTAATATACATGTTTCACTTTTTGAATGGAATTACTGAAATAAATCAACTTTGTCATGATTTTCTAATTTTATGACCAGCACCTGTATTTTACATTAAAGCGAGTAATTAACCATTTTAAAAAATAGTAAAACGTAATAATTTGAAAGTAAATTATGTTTCATGTTGTGTTAGAGGTTTTCGTTGCGTAATACAATTTTGTTCTGTTTGGCTTTGAAATTAATGCAAATACTTTTTAAACTTATACTTTTACTGTAAAACAATTTTTTGAATAAAAGTTTCATCAATATCGCATTGAATTGTGATCCCGTTTTTGGACTTTCATCGTGACAACACAACGTCCTGCTCCACTGACAGACTGAGAAGATCATTCCTCCCCCAAACTATGCGACTCTTCAATTCCACCAGAGGGGGTAAACGTTGAACATTATTCAAGTTATTGTCTGTTTTTTTATCTGCATTTTTTATTACTCTTTAATTTAATATTTTTGCTGCTGGAATATGTGAATTTCCCCCTGGGATTAATAAAGTATCTATCTATCTATCTATCTATCTATCTATCTATCTATCTATCTATCTATCTATCTATCTATCTATCTATCTATCTATCTATCTATCTATCTATCTATCTATAACTGCTCGTGAATGAATTTCGTTTCTTTCTCTCTATTAAATAAAACGACTTTTTCAAATGTTTGGCTCTTAGATTTGTTAACTGTCTTTGCAAAAGCTATTCTAACAGAAAACTGTTAACGTTTTCATATGAATGACACATCAAGATCTCCTTTGTTGTCTAATGTTATCCCCTGAAGATGTATTACATTACCTTTCTTGGATACGTCCTTCTTTCTACAGTAATTCGTGCAGTGGAAGGTTGTAGATATTCTTCGTGATATTGTAAGTTGATGTTTTCATCTTCCACACGATCACCACCAACTGTTTCAGCACAGTCTATTGATACGCATTTAACCAATTTGCTGTGTAACCGATTGACATTTTTGGCGTTAATTCGTTTGCCTTCATCGTTTCTCGGTGCTAGGATTGTCCGTGTACTCATTTTTTCTCTTGATAACCCTTTGTGATGAAATTCTTCAATAAGATTTGGACATAATACGTCTTCTTTAATTGGGAACTTAAAGTGAGGAACACGTTAAAATTTATAAGAACTGAGAGAGCAGAAACAATGTCTGCCAAAAGCATTCACACGAATGAGAGGTGAGAGGACCGTCTGCGTGGTTGAATATGGTTGAGAGGAGGGTGCGACTTGAAAAAATCTCATGGCCAAAGTCTCTTCTTGTGAGACTTGAAAAAATCTTCCAAAAAGTCTCATTGCAGGATTTTTTTATATGCTGTAATAGAGAGATAATATTCAGGGCAGCCCACATGAAGAACTTCCTTATGTACTTTCTTTTTATACTCTCAATCCATGCTGTTTAGCAATCCTGTAACTTAGCTGTTGCCTGTCTCATTAAGTTTGTTTTCGGAGGAGTTATGACTTATAAGGTCCATTTTAGAGATGAATTAGTGTCTTATGTCAGATGAAAAATATGCAATGCAGCTTGAACAGGATCAATCTGCATGCTTTGATGTTTGATGAATGGATCGATGCATTGAAGCAAATCATCAAACTTAAATGCTGACATGCGAATGTACAGTATTTGTGGTGCTTTTCTTCATCCATTTCTCGCATAGGCAATACAAGTGTCGCATATTCTCCATCATAGTGACGCAATACTTTTAAACGTCTCACATACCATCTTCTGTTTCGCTGTTGATGTCTTTTGTTTTTATTTTTTGCATCTTCACAACCGCATCAGAATGCAAAGAATTTGAAACATCTTTGTCCCTCAACTCACAACACAATGAAACCAGATGTTGTTTCCTTCCAGTGATGATTTCCCACACTGCCACCTGGTGGAATCCTCCAGCGTACATGCAAGAAAAGACAGTGCGCTGTTTGCCTAGCAGCAGCGTCCTCAAGCCCACGTGACTAATAGCATTGGGATTGTGGTTGGGGGTATAAGCATTGTGAGACATGCCACCAGACACCACCAGACTGAGACCACATCTTTATCCAAAAGTACACGTTTATTTTCTCCAATTTGCACACAGTCCCACACAGCACACAGTGCTTCTCAGCACTAACCACCTTTAACACTGGTCTCTCTTTAAATGTCCGTGAGCCGCCTTTCCTCTCTCCACGGGAGCTTTGTTCTGCTCCCACTCCCGACTCTAGCTCCCCAATTGTAGGGAGGTGGCCCCTTTTATTCTCACCCGGACGTGCTCCAGGTGCCTGATGACATTCTTCCGGCAGCACTTCCCGGTGTGGCGGAAGTGCTGCCCTTGCACCCGGAAGCACTCTGGGCGTCCCTGGAAGGCTCTTCATCCATCTTCCCGGGTGTGGTGGAAGTGAATGCCTCCTGGGCTCTCTGAGGCTCGGGGCACCCCTTGACAGTGGCCACGGGCCCCAACATGCTTGAGCCTCCTTGCTCCTCTCCCGTGGTCCTCTCCTGATCCAGGGCGGTTGCCCCCTCATGGCCCGGAGGACGAATACGCCACCACCCGGTCCTTCCAGGCGTCCCCCCAGCCACTTGTGACAGCATGCATGAAGTCAGAGAGGTATAGTGGAGCAAGGTTAGGACGAGCTTCGAAAGGTAAGTAAAAGAATTTTAAAATCAATTTGAAATTTTACAGGAAGCCCATGAAGCTGCTTAAGAGATGGAGTAATGTGTTGTATGGAAGAGGTCTGAGTTATAATATGGGCAGCTGAGTTGTAAACAAGCTGGGGTTTATGGGGAAGCTTATGCGGAAGACCAAAGAGAAGATAATTAAAATAATCAATCGAGAGGAGTCAGATGAGGTGGCTCGGGCATCTGATCAGGATGCCTCCTGGACGCCTCCCTGGTGAGGTGTTCCGGGCACGTCCAACTGGGAGGAGGCCCCGGGGAAGACCCAGGACACGCTGGAGGGACTATGTCTCTCGACTGGCCTGGGAACGCCTTGGGATTCTCCCGGAAGAGCTAGAAGAAGTGGCCGGGGAGAGGGAAGTCTGGGCATCTCTGCTCAAGCTGCTGCCCCCGCGACCCGACCTCGGATAAGCGGGAGACAATGGATGGATGGATGGATGAGGGAAGTGACCAACGTGTGAGTCACAATAGCGGTGCTATTTAGTATGAGGGAGGGTCGCAGGCGTCCAATGCTACGGTGATGGAAAAAAAGATGATCATGCAACATTATTAATATGGGATTCAAACACAGAGTACAATCAAAGATAACTCCCAAACTCTTAACCTGAGGGAAAGGGTAGACTGAGGTACCATCGATGTTAAGTGATTTTGATAAAGCAGACTTGGAGCCAGTGAGGAGAACCTCTTTGTCTTATGGCTATTGAGATGGAGGAAATTTGAAAAAAAAACCCCGAGATTTTACCAACCTTTGAGGCAGGAACAAGGAAGGACAGAGTGGGGCCTTGTAGATACAGAGCTTAGTATCGTCTGCATAACAGTGAAAATTAATTCAAAATTTCTTAAAAATATCACCTAAAGTGAGTAGATATATTAAAAGCAGTAAGGGGCTGAACACCAATCCTTGGGGAACATCAATAGTATCTTCAGTATGTTGACTTAGTTAAGTTAAGTGCAATGCTGACCAACCGGAGACCCTCTTAGAGATCAGACAGACATGGGAAACACCTTCACCATACACAGTGGGCTGCCAAAGGCTCATCATGATGTGTCTTGACGTGACAACTAGCTTAGCTAAAGCTTAGTTAGGTGTGGCTTTAGCTTTCGGGCTGCTTACAGAATTAGTCTTTTTGGTAATTTAAAAAGGTTTGTATGGATCAGTTTTAATATCCAGTGGAAGATAAGCAAAGGTTTGTGAAGGGGAGTCTCATGTAAGACTATACAGTGTCCTCCATAGTGTTTCAGACAAAGACACATCTTGCCTTGATTTCTCTTCCACAGTTTAAAATTACAAATCAAACAGTTCAGACATCGTGATTAAAGTGCACGTTGCAGGCTTTCATTTAAGGGGATTTGCAGACATTTCAGTCACACAGCACTTTTTCTACACGGCCCCCCATTTCAGGGCACCCTAATGTTTGGGACACAGTAATGGCAGGTCTATTAAAGCCATTACATTTAGGACTTTGTCGCATGTCCCTCATATGCAATGACTACTTGTAGTCTGTGATTCACAGACATCACCAGGGGCTGAGGGTCTTTTCTGGTGATTCTCCCTAATGTAGCCATCTTCAGCTCCTGCTTGTTTCGGGAGGGCTTGTCACCTTCAGTTTTCTCTTCAGCATATGGAAGGCCTGCTCAATTGGATTGACTGGGTGGCTGGCTTGGCTATTCAAGAATTTTCCATGTATGAGCTTTGATAAACTCCTATGATGCCTCCGCAGTCTGTTTGGCTCATTATCTTCTTGTTGGATGAAGCACCGTCCACTGAGTTTGGAGGCCTTTACAGGAACTTGATCAGATCAGATGTTTCCCTACACCTCTGAATTCCTTGTGCCACTGCAGTCAGAAGTTCCATCATCAATGAAGAGAAGTGGGCCAGGACCTGTGGCAGCCATACATGCCCAAGCCATAACTCCCCCATCACCATGTTTAACAGATGAGGTGGTCTGCTTTGGATCTCGGGAAGTTCCTTTCAGTCTCCACACTTTGCTGTTGGTATCACCCTGATCAGGTTCATCTTTGTTTTGTCTGATCACAAGACCTTTTCCCAGAATTCTGCAGGCTCTTTGAAGTCCTTTTTTCAGAAACTGTAATCTACCATCTTGTTTTAGTGGTTTCCATCTTGCAGAGTGTCCTCTGTGCTTCTCTTCATGAAGTCTTCTGCTGATAGTCGTCTCTGACACACACACATGAAGACTGTGTATGATCTGCCAGACAGGCATTTGAGGTCTTCTTTGGCCTACCAGTCCCTTTGTGATTACTGAGCCCACCAGTGTGTTCATTGTTCTTGCTGATATTTCAGATAGTTGATTTTGGTCATCCTAAGGTGTTCCTGATGTCTCTAATGGTTTACTTCATTTTTCGGCCTCATCTTGTGTGGAAAGCATACCCCCAGACACAGACAGACAGACACCAGAATGTCCAAAACACACTTCTTTATTTTCCTACAGCACCACAATGCCTTCCTTCACCAACCCTTTCTTCTTCTCTTTCTCTTTCCTTCTCTTCTCACCTTCAACCTTCTCTCTCTTTCTCTCTTCTTCTTTCTCTTTCTCTTCTTCTCCTTCTTCTTCTCTTTCACCTTCGACCTCCTCTCGCCCTCCTCACAAGCTTCGTCTTCTTCCTCCCAACCCAACGGCCCCTTTTATTACGACCCGGATGAGCCCCAGGTGCTCCCCATGACATCCCTTCCTGGTGTGGCGGAAGTGTCAGGAGAGTACCTGGAAGCACACCGGGTGCCCTTGGGATTACTTTCGGCAGCACTTCCTGGTGTGGCGGAAGTGCTGCCATCCAGGACTCCCTAACTGTCCGGGCGCCCCCTGGCGGAGGCCACGTCTTCTCACAGTGGTGAGTGTCCTGGCTCCATTCCTGTGGCCCCCAATTAGGCCCGGGCGGCTGCCCTCTTGTGGCCGAGGAGAAGTATCGTCCAACTCGGGGACTGTCCAGGTGTCCCGGCCGGGCAGTGTCCCCGCTCATCCGTGACACTTGGCTTCTTTCACTTCCATTGGCACAGCTCTTGTCTTCATGTTGAACAATGGCAGCTACAGACTTCAAAGGATAGAAGCAGGCCGAGGTATCTAATGAGGGACTGATGCCCACCTGAGGAGTCACAAACACCAGTGATGCCAATTGGCCCAAACATTGTGGTGTCCAGAAATGAGGGGACTGTGTAGAGAAAGTGTTGTCATTTCTACGTGGTGTGTGCAAAATGTCTGCAAATCCCCTTAAATGAAAGTCTGCAGTGTGCACTTTAATCACAATGTCTGAATTGCTTGATTTGTAATTTTTATTTTCTGTGGAGCACAGGGGGAAATCAAAGAAAAATGTGTCTTTGTTCCAAACATTATGGAGGGCACTGTATAGGATGTGAAATGTATGGGTTTTTTTTGGAATTGGCCACGTCACGCCACCCGTTAAATCAATGCCTGTGCAGGTGTAGGATAAAGCCCACTTTGATAAGATTTTAGAGCCACACCAGGCCTGTTAACACAGCAGATTTAAAAGATGCAGCAGCTACACCCTCACTTGCATCACAGAGTGAAGATTGAAGTGAATGGCTGAACTGCAGCTCTACCAACACTTTGGTCAGCTATGTACTTCATTTATAATACAATACAATACAATTTATTTCTGTTTAGCCCAAAAATCACACAAGAAGTGCCGCAATGGGCTTTAACAGACCCTGCCTCTTGACAGCCCCCCAGCCTTGACGCTCTAAGAAGACAAAGAAAAACTCCCAAAAAAACACTAGTAGGGAAAAAATGGAAGAAACCTCAGGAAAGGCAATTCAGAGAGAGAGACCCTCTCCAAGTAGGTTGGGCGTGCAGTGGGTGTCAAAAAGAAGGAGGTCAATACAATAAAATACAATACAATACACAGAAAAGAAGTAATCCTCAATACAGTACAAAAATAAAAATATTACAAGTGCAGAGCAGAATTCAGCAGTAGATGATATCACATAATAGCATTTGGATTTGTTCAGAGAGTCCTGGACTCCTCGGCCATCAAGCTGCCTCCCCCTATTGGCCATTCCACAGCTGAGTCAGCGCTGGGCCAGCCAATCCGATGATAGGATCCCTCTACCCGACGACTCCTGTGATCCTCCATCAGAGATGACTTTACTTTAGGCAGGCAAACAACTTGGCAGGAGGGCCGTGGCACCAAGTGCCACATTTGAGTACCGAGAAGAGAAACAGTACAGCTGAGGGTCAGTAACAAATTCCAACTATCATATTTCTTATGTTTTAGTGCTAATGACTATTATTTAACTTCTCTTCTTAAGGCAGCACCTCCCTCCCCAACCCTGAGAGGACACTCCACCCTTCTCCATTAGAGAACCCTGACCTTGGATTTGAAGGTGTTGATCCTCACCCCAGCCGATGCTCTACGCTCAGCTCCAGACTGCCACCACCGTACACCAGTCACCACCCGATGAGGCCAGCAGGAGCACATCATCTGCAAAAACCAGAGACGCAACCCTGATGTCACCTTCCACTTTTTGGTTGTACCTCAAAATTCTGCAAATTAAAATTATGAACAGGCAGAGGGCAGCCCTGGCAGAGTCGAACACCCAGCAGGAATGAGTCTGACATACGGCCAGCAATGCAAACCAAGTTCTCGCTCTGGTTGTACAGGCCCTGAATAGCCGGCAGCAGCAGGCCCGGTACCCCCACGTTACACCCCAAGGGATGTAGTCACATGCCATTCTCAAGTCCACAAAACACAAAAATTCAATATACATGAATACAATAAATGTCAAAAAATGAATACCCTAAGTTCTTGTCTATAAGCCGTGGCTTATCTAAGGAAAAAAGTTGTGAAAATGAAAAAATAGAATATCGACTTATACAGTAATCCCTCCTCCATCGCGGGGGTTGCGTTCCAGAGCCACCCGCGAAATAAGAAAATCCGCGAAGTAGAAACCATATGTTTATATGGTTATTTTTATATTGTCATGCCTGGGTCACAGATTTGCGCAGAAACACAGGAGGTTGTAGAGAGACAGGAACGTTATACAAACACTGCAAACAAACATTTGTCTCTTTTTCAAAAGTTTAAACTGTGCTCCATGACAAGACAGAGATGACAGTTCTGTCTCACAATTAAAAGAATGCAAACATATCTTCCTCTTCAAAGGAGTGCGTGTCAGGAGCACAGAATGTCACAGAGATAGAGAAAACAATCTCTAGCAAACAAATCAATGGTGCTGTTTGGCTTTTAAGTATGCGAAGCACCGCGGCACAAAGCTGTTGAAGGCGGCAGCTCACACCCCCTCGGTCAGGAGCAGAGAGAGAGAGAGAGAGAGAGACAGAGAGAGATAGAAAGAGAGAGAGAGAGAGACAGAGTTTGTTTTTCAGTCAAAAATCAATACGTGCCCTTCGAGCTTTTAAGTATGCGAAGGTGTTTGGGTGTGTTTGTGTGTGTCCTGCGGTGGGTTGGCACCCTGCCCGGGATTGGTTCCTGCCTTGTGCCCTGTGTTGGCTGGGATTGGCTCCAGCAGACCCCCGTGACCCTGTGTTCGGATTCAGCGGGTTGGAAAATGGATGGATGGAAGTGTTACCGACCTCAGGCCTAGGGGAACCTGGGCCAGGTACAAGTCACTGTTGCTACAGGGTGTAGCCACAGCAATATGGTGTAAAGCATAAAAGAAACAGACAGCAGTCCCAAGTCTCAGACCATACTTCTCTGTTCTCTTCTTCCTTTATTCTCCTTTTCCCAGAAATATATACATGCTTCAATTTCTGCATAGATGAACATTGTAATCAGTGAAAATAATGGTGCAAGCCAATTTACTCTGTATAACAAATAGTGTAAACACATTTACTTTGAGTACTTGATTAGAAACCAATGTCCCCAGAACTCGTTAATTTTCCAAGGATGCAGACAGTTCTGTATCCCCACATTGTGTGTAGATAAGATACTAAATCAAAGCAGGCTGACTATTCAAAGCAGGTGACTCTTTAGCAAGACAGGTAAATATTTGTGTCCTGTAGATAGCCATCAGCAATAACCTGTAGCAGAATTTTCCAGAAATTCTACCTTTTCTTTAAAACACTGGTTTATAGCCCAGTACACTAAGCAACACACCGAAATGTCATTTTCTTTAGAATACTGAATTCTAGCCCATTATAGAAGCACTGTGCAGCATGTCGTTTCAGGAATCAGCTTTACAAAAGATAGCAACGTGAAGATAATCTTTCAGCATTTTTAGACGAGCGTCCGTATCGTCTAGGTGTGTGAACAGCCCCCCTGCTCAATCCCCCTACGTCAGGATCAGAAAAAGTCAGCGCAAGAGAGAAAGAGAAAAGTAAGTTGGGTAGCTTCTCAGCCATCTGCCAATAGCGTCCCTTGTATGAAATCAACTGGGCAAACCAACTGAGGAAGCATGTACCAGAAATTAAAAGACCCATTGTCCGCAGAAGTCCGCGAACCAGCAAAAAATCTGCGATATATATTTAAATATGCTTACATATAAAATCACAATTTAAATGACCGCTACGCGCGCGTGTTGACTCGGCGACGCCCAGAGCAGAAAGAACGCGCTCCGGCCGCTCCAACCGCGCCATGCAGGGAGTGAGAGAGACGCCAATATCTCACACTCTCTCCCCCCTTAAAGAAATGAAATGGGTGCGAGTGAGACCACTGACCTCCCTCCCTTCTATTAGTTATAGGTTATAGTACGTTATCCATGAGTCCGGCTTATCTATGATAAGATTTTATTTTAAAAATTCGTATGATTTTTGGTCTCCGGCTTATACACGAGTCCGGCTTATAGACAAGAACCTAGGGTACTTTACCACGAGCATGGGAAAGGAGCTATATAAATAAAATGTATTATTATTATTATAAACAAAGAAGACACAGAAAAGGGTAATAAACATAAGCTGGGGAACAGACGCTGTCCGAAACAGGGCAGTAAGGTGTTGCGTCATGAGAGCTGCTTTCTCTTTAGCTTCTCTGTTTTTTGACAGTCACGTGAAAAAGAAAATTCGTCCCATTGAAACTGCTGACATATTTGATCAGGCCGACAGTGCCTACAGATAAAGGTGGCCAACTTGAATAAAAATACATTTATTCCACAATAATATAACTCAATGTAGTGGTCTACTGGGGAAAAAGTAAGCCCACCCTTGGCCTCAGAAGCTGGTATCGCCCCCTTTAGCAGAAATGACTTCTTCTCGGCATTTCCCATAACTACCCACCAGTCTCTGACGTCGACTCTGTGACATTTTGGATCGCTCCTCCATTTACCATTTACTTTCAGTTGCAAGATGTTGGTGGGTTTTCTTGCGTGTCCCACCTGTTTCAGACATTTCAATGGGATTCAAATCAGGGCTTTGACTTGGCCAGTCCATTTCTTCTTTTTGAGACATTTCTTGGTAGATTTGCTAGTGTGCTTCAGATCATGTATGTGTTGAAAAGTCCATTTTCATTTCAAGTTCAACTTTTGGGCAGATGTTTCCAAATTCTCCTCCTTTGGTTTGATGCAGAATTCATTGTTGACCCAAGGCCTGAGGCAGCAAAGCAATCCCAAACTGAACATTTCTACCACCGTCCTTCACAGTTGCTATGAGGTTCTTCTCCTAAAGTGCTGTCTTTGGTTTGCACCAAGCATGTCTGCTGTTACTGTGGTCAAACAACTCTTATCTTTGATCCGTCTGTCCTGAGCACGTTGTTCCAGAAAGTCTGGTCTTTGCCTAGATATTCAAACTGGCGTCTTGCTCTGATGTTTTTGTTGGACAGCACACCTCAACTTTGTGAGATCTCTTTCTGATTGTACAATACAATACCATACCATTTATTTTTATAAAGCCCAAAATCACACAAGAAGTGCTGCAATGGGCTTTAACAGGTCCTTCTCCTCTTGACAGCCCCCCAGCCTTGACTCTCTAAGAAGAAAAGAAAAAACTCCCAAAAAAACCCTTGTAAGGAAAAAGTGGAGGAAACCTTGGGAAAGGCAATTCAAAGAGAGACCCCTTTCCAGGTAGGATGGGCGTGCAGTGGGTGTCAAAAAGAAGGGGGTCAATACAATAAATATAGAAAAGAACACAAGTAATCCTCAATACAATATAACAGAAATATTACAAGTACAGAGCAGAATTTAACAGTAGATGACATCACATAATATAATTTGGATTTGTTCAGAGAGTCCTGGAGACCTCATCCACCAAGCTGCCTACCCCAATTAGCCATTCCACAGCTGAGAGAGCGCTGGGCCAGCCAATCCGATGAAAGGACCCCTCTACCCCACGACTCCTGCAAGCCTCCATCAGAGATGACTTTACCTTATGCAGGCAAAACAAAGAACTTGGCAGGTGGGCAGTGGCACTAAGTGCCACATTTGAGTATCAAGAAGAGAAACAGAATAGGCGAGGGTTAGTAACAAATTCTAACTATCATGTTACTTATGTTTTAGTGCTAATGACTAACAACAGAGATATGCAGTCTGTACAGATAATCAGCAGCTCTAGTCAAGGTGTGCTAAACTGAAGTTGTGAGTCTTCAGCTGGGATTTAAAAGCTGAGACCGAGGGGGCATCTCTTATAGTAGCAGGCAGACATTCCACAGGACCCCGTAACTAAAAGCTTGACCTCCCACTGTTATTTTATTTACGTTATGTTATTGCAGTCACCTGCTCTTTGACACCAACTGTTGTACTAGGGTGTTGTACCGTGTTAGCCATTATGAATGTAGAGAAAAGCCAAGCAAAATGACACCTTCCTGTCTGAAGAAGGGGCCTGAGTTGCCTCAAAAGCTTGCATATTGTAATCTTTTTAGTTAGCCAATAAAAGGTGTCATTTTGCTTGGCTTTTCTCTACACCAACTGTTGGAAAAGTTACTTGAAGATACCGTGATGGCATTTTGGGGGTTCTTGGAGACTTCATAAAGTATCCAATGGTACGGTCAGTTCTTGGGTTGAATTTGGTAGGCTGGCCAGTGCTGGACAAAACAGCACTGAAACTGACACCACTAGTAGATTATTTTCCTTACACTGAAATGATCGACTTCAAATAATTTGATGATCTTTAGAAATTCCTTGCCAAAGTCCTAGACATCCCCAACCTTCCTCCTGAAGAACTTGGAGGGCTCTGATGATGTTGGCATGATGACGCCACACACATCAAACGCAAAGAGAACACCAGACCCTCGACATCTGAGGTTTAAATAAGACAGTCAGGTCCAACTGCAGACTCCCTAAGGAAGTTCTAATCATTGGGCACCACATCTGGAAACATCTGATTTGAAGTAATAAGATTTGGATGGGTGGGCTTACTTTTTCCACGTGACAAGTTTGCATTTTTGTCCATTTAAATTATAAAAATGAACAGGCTGTGTCAATTCAATGTGTCATTTGTTCAAGTAGATCACCTTTATTTGCAGATGTAATGTCTGCCCATTCAAACACGTTGAAAAAGTCCACATGGGGTGTACTTACTTTTTCACACAGCTTTTTTTGCTCCTGTATTTGGATTTGCTTCCGAATTATGCATTAAAATTGTTTGCCTTGGATTGCCTTTATTTTTCTTTTTTAAATAAAGCCCCTAATTTATAAAGATAACTGTTTGAATTGCCTTGACAAGCTGGGGGTTTATGTTTTTTCTCTCCCTTGTAAGAGTTTTTGATAGATTTTGAGACTTTGATTGCATTTGGAACTTTTAAACCCTGCAGGTTGTAGTTGGGGACTGGCTGCCTAGGGGTTAAGGTACCTTAGGACAGGCCAATGAAGGTCCTGGCCTGTTCTGTGGTTCATTTTGGTGGTCTCAAGCACCCTTTTGACATGTCCAGACCTCCTTTTCTCAACACAGCACTACCCTGGGTGCCACATTGAATTCAATTCAGTTCAATCTCAGAAATCACGGGAGACAATACATGAATAACATTGTTTATTATAGACTTTCCTTTTTAATTATCTCATTTTGCGGCTATCCTTGCAGCACTCGTATCTATTAATACTGCAGAAGCAGGCCTGCAGGCCTTAGGAGTGCTAAGCTGGGTGATGTTTGCACATTTTGCTGAGCCTACACCCACCCCTCACTCTTTTTACAGTCATTTTTGAAAATCCCGACCATGAAATTCAAATTAGTTTGCAGGATGGCAGTCAGCTCCGGCAGTAGAATCTCAATTACTTCTCTGCGTTTCAACTTTAACGTCTTGTTGGCCACTTCAAAGTTGATTGTTTCCTCACCATCACTGTGGCCGAGAAACACTTTCTGGATACCCGGGCAGCAGTAGGCCATCCATATGAGCTCTGGGACAGCCACTCGCTCGTGTTTCTTGTCTGGAATCCACTTGCCTTCCTTGTAGGGAATGGCTCCATGGACCAAATAGCAGCTTTCATTTAACTCCATCTTGATCCCTTTAATGATGTCCGCCCATGTGGTCTCAAAGTCGGCGGGGATAGGTGGCGCGTTGGTCAGAGTGTAGGTCGCACTTTGGCTGCAGGTGCTCGTCTGGTATTCTGGGGGAGTTAAATACACTCTGGTGTACTTTGTGTTGTAGTACGTGTGGTTGTAGTACTCGATCTCTACTGGTTGGCTTTCTTTAATTTTTGTGTCCTTTTTCACATTGTCATCGATGTCCAACATGTCACCGTGTTTACTTGGATCAGCCAGCTAGGGAAAAAAAAAAAACGATCAGATCATTAATTTCAGTGTACAACTATCATGGCAGGAGATGTGATTCATTCAGGGTCACAAAATGACCTGACCATTTGCAGTGACAGCAGCCAAGCCCATTTGTCACATTTCTCCTCCTCTCTGTGTCCTCATTATGATGTGTCATTGGTTTTTACCAACATGGTGTTGGTAGCTTCATTCAGGAAAAAACAGCCTAGGGCTACCAACATGTCATTTGTCCTCACCCTGGTACATCTCTCATCTGCTGTCAACATGGTAAACCACCAGGTCCTGCTTGACGCCCTCTCTGACTTTGGCATCACTGAATGTGCACTCAGGTAGATTGGGTCAAACAGTACTGTGTGTCCTAGCGAGAAGAGATGCCAATGGTGCACCAAGCAAGTACTGGGGAGCTTGGGGGGCCAAGGACCAATACTGGGCCCTCTCCTCTTCTGTCTATACACTTCCTCACTAGGCCCTGTCATCCTGTCCCATGGTTTTTCTTATCTTGATGACATGCAGCTGTACCTGTCGTTCATTCCAGAGGACCACTGCTAGAATCGCTGCACGTCTGACTGATATTACAGCCTGGATGAAGGACCACCATCTCAAGCACAACCTGGCAAAGAAGGACCTTCTTGTCATCTCAGCTCATCTGTTTTTCAACACCTCACCTCTGTTTGGCTTACTTCATTATTGCTAACACCATCCAAGCTTGGGGTGGTGATTAATGATCAGCTGTCCTTCAGGGACCGAGTTTCTACAGTAAATTACAAATTTACTCTGCACAGCATCCATAAGATCAGATCATATCTGACTGCATATGGAAGTACAACTCCTGGTCCAGGCTTTGGTGTTGTCATGTCTGAACTGCTGCAACTCTCTTGTTGTAGGAGTACCAGCATGGGGCACGGCAGCTACTGGGCTCCACACTATTTGAGAAGTCCCCCTCTCTGCTATATCAACTTTCTATCATTTTAACTATTGCATCACTATATGATGCAATACCAGCAAACGGAGTTTACTGTAGATAAGCATTGTGGTCCATGGACATACAACGTGTTAAAACATTCTGGCTATTCTGTCATGACATATTTGCATTTCTAATTAGACAGCCATGTTAAAATTTCTTTAGTTATTTAGACTTGCAGTCAGACAGTGGATGTCGTGCAGCCTCATCTCTTCTTCTGCTGGTGTTGTTACGCGGAGTTGTTCATCTGGGCATTTTGAGTACTGAAAGCTGCAAATCCTGTGATTCTTTATTATCCATTCTCTTAACACCAGTGTGTTTTGTCGAAGTGTGACAGACACACCGTTTGCTTCAAATGCATATTTTGTAGTTCATATCTTCATGAATATGGCTGCCATTTCTTTCAAGCTTACACCACACTGTCGTCATAATGCTGAACAACAGTGAGCACACACGGCACCTGTGAAATCGTATTGTTCACGTTTAACATTTGTCCAATAATACCGTTCAATGCCAGTGTGTAATCTGATGCTACAGAAAGGTTTGTTTTTGTAAATTAGAACATTAGAACACTCTGGACGAGAACAGGCCATTCAGCCCAACAAAGCTCGCCAGTCCTATCCAGTTATTTCTTCCAAAGAAAACATCAAGTCGAGTTTTGAAAGGTGGCCCACTGGTAGCGCTGCTGCCTCGCAGTTAGGAGACCTGGGTTCGCTTCCCGGGTCCTCCCTGTGTGGAGTTTGCATGTTCTCCCCGTGTCTGTGTGGGTTTCCTCCCACAGTCCAAACACATGCAGGTTAGGTGGATTGTGCATCCTAAATTGTCCCTAGTGTGTGCTTGTGTGTGTGTGTGTGTGTCCTGCGGTGGGTTGGCACCCTGCCCGGGACTGGTTCCTGCCTTGCACCCTGTGCTGGCTGGGATTGGCTCCAGCAGACCCCCTTGACCCTGTGTTCGGATTCAGTGGGTTGGAAAATGGATGGATAGAGTTTTGAAAGTCCCCAACGTCTTACTGTCTATCACACTACTTGGTCGCTTGTTCCAAGTGTCTATTGTTCTTTGTGTAAAGAAAACCTTCCTAATGTTGGTGTGAAATTTACCCTTCACAAGTTTCCAACTGTGTCCCCGTGATCTTGATGAACTCATTTTAAAGTCACCGTATCAATCCACTGCACTAATTCCACTCATAATTTTTAAACACGTCAGTCAGGTCTCCACTTATAAACTGTAAAGGCTCAGCTCTTTTAATCTTTCCTCATAACTCATCCCCTGTAGCCCTGGACTCAGCCCTGTCACTCTTCTCTGGACCTTTTCTCGAGCTGCTATGTCCTATTTTGTAAATTTGTTTGCTATGTGCTCTCTGTACACGCGACACACATTTATATGTCCAATTGGGTTTTTTAGGAGACTTTTTGACTGTTCATTGTAATCAGACACTTGCTGTTTGTCACATCAGGTCAATGAGAGCACCTCTGGCCTTTACAGTTCAAAATCCTCGCCCTACTCTGAGCACCGGCCACCTTCAAGAGGCATTGGATTGGTTAATAAATCTGTCACTCGGTGAGCCGTTTAATTGTTCCCAGCCAGTTTTAAGCAAAATTCACTCATGGTCATCTCCAGACGTGTATACATTAAACATTCGGCTTCAGCAAGGGTACTGATCGACAGACAAAGACTCTTTAATGTCAAAATGAAAACAGATCTCTGCAAAGTGATCTAAATTAATTACAAATATAAAACACAAAATACAATGAACAAATAAACCCGCCTGCCTGTCTGTCTATGTGTCTGTCTGTGGTGCCAGGATGAACGCAGGTAAAGAAGACTATCCGAAATAACATCTTGGATTCAACTAAATCTGATGAGCTTCCTCTGAATGTCACAGCAAGTGAATAAGTGATCTGAGCACTTCAGAAGGAACATGCTAGAAAATGTTCGTCTATGTATTAGATGATGCCTGTAAAACAGCTCTCTATCCTGTCTTTTATATCTGTCTTTCTGTCTCTTAGTTATGAGGGGCCTCTCCTATCCACCAATCTGTCATATGCTGTAGTGCATTTTATATCTATCTATGTATCTATTATACTGTAGTAACGGTACATGAAAAAGACTTCAAATTCAAACAGCCTCAGAATCAATGCACCACCAGGCAGCTTCAGATGTTACTGCTGGGGCTGCTGGGAGAAAGAAGATGAGGCACTGGGATTGAGAAGGGAAGCCATAAGAAGCTGGAAGGGAGTTTTGATCATCTACTACTCTTGATATCTGTGTACCTGTTTAAATAAGAATTTAACTGAATTCCTGAAACTGACCAGGGACGATAAGGACCTTATAAAAAAACACACAACGTTTAATAGTTATATATGATATATTAAATGCCTATACTAGTATTATTGATTATTAACTATTATCAATGATATATTGCCTATCTATCTATCTATCTATCTATCTATCTATCTATCTATCTATCTATCTATCTATCTATCTATCTATCTATCTTCTATTATATAGTGCCTTTCCTATCTATCTATCTATCTATTATATAGTGCCTTTCCTATCTATCTATCTTCCTATCTATCTATCTATCTATCTATCTATCTATCTATCTATCTATTATATAGTGCCTTTCCTATCTATCTATCTATCTATCTATTATATAGTGCCTTTCCTATCTATCTATCTATCTATCTATCTATCTATCTATCTATCTATCTATCTATTATATAGTGCCTTTCCTATCTATCTATCTATCTATCTATCTATCTATCTATTATATAGTGCCTTTCCTATCTATCTATCTATCTATCTATCTTCCTATCTATCTATCTATCTATCTATCTATCTATCTATCTTATAGTGCCTTTCCTATCTATCTATCTTCCTATCTATCTATCTATCTATCTATCTATCTATCTATCTATCTATCTATCTATCTATCTATCTATCTATCTATCTATCATATAATATAGTTCCTATTCATATCTATCTATCTATCTATCTATCTATCTATCTATCTATCTATCTATCTATCTATCTATCTATCTATCTATCTATCTATCACATAGTACCTTTCATATCCATCTATCTATATTATTGTACCTTTTCCTTTCTATTCACACCTACCTATCTTTCTTTCAGCATGACAGCCATTTTCATTTTAGACGCTGATAACTGCTGGCATTCAGAGCTTCTCCTGTATGTCTCTGCACATCTTTATGTTTAAGGAAGGAAGAAGCCCATCAGCTGAGACCATCACAAGCCACCATCCCCTCATATGGGTTCAATTTAATGTGGTTAGTCAAGTCACATTTTTGGAATGTAAGGATGACCCCCCTAACCCCAGTGACCCCCCACCCCCCAGCCCCACACACATTCACACATCCACCTTACATTTTCCACACAGTCAGCGTCTCGACTTGTGTTTTGAAGGCAGGACTCTGAAGCTGTGAGGCAGTAGTGCTAACCACTGCACCACCGTGCTACCCTGATCAGTCGTGTAGCGATTAAGAGCAGCACCAACTTACATGATAAGAAAAGCACCACCATTGTGTTAATTTCTCTCTATTCACACCGGCAGTGGAGGTTTATGGTTGGCACAACACCCACCTGTGGCTCGTACTTCCACTTGGAGTCAATTTTGCCTTTCTTGCATTTTTCATTCGTGATGCTGAACTTGAACTTGCTGGCCGAGTACAACGGGATGCGCCTGCTCTTGTCGTAGAGCGATGCGAAGTAAGCCTGGCCGCGGTAGTGCTGGCAGATCCTGGTGTAACTGGAGTCCTCAATGCCAGATGGCTCCTTGTCCTTGTAGAAGAACTCCTTACACTGAGTGTTCTTGAAAGAGTCAACTTTAACAACTTCTGCTTCCACGAGCCAGAAGGTAACTGAGGGCACCACAGCACACAGGACTGGGAGAAGCTTCATCATCACCATCATCTCCATGGGGTGCATCAAACAGCTGATGAATTCTGCCGAGCGTCTGCTGACTCTCAGGAGTTTTTCAAGAGGCTGACCAGCTCTTACCACATCTACCTTGGTGTTTTTTTCTTTGGTTTTGATGTTTGCCTAATGCAGTCACACTCTTTTGTCATAAACACCAATATGGGGAAAGCGTTCACACTTGATAACTTCCTAAAAAGTCCAAGATGCCCTGCCTCATGGTCTCTTACTTGATAGAGTGGTAATAATCAGAGACAATCCCACGGTGTTACTGAGGGGCACACTCAGCTACTGACATGCTCTTTCACGCTGGAGGTTTAGATAGACACTCTTCTATTATGTGCCCCCCCCCCCTTCCATGTTTACGGTCGCATGTACAGAGTGGAGGGAAATTCTAACTTGCGCTAATCGACGTGCAGCACGTTGCCACGATTAGTGAGGATACAACAACAACAACACCATTTATTTCTAGAGCACGTTTTCATACAAATGGTGTAGCTCAAAGTGCTTTACAAGATGAAGAAAGAAAAAAGAAAAATATAAAGATAAGATTAGGCGATGCTAAGTAACAAAAAATAAAGTAAGGTCCGATGGCCAGGAGGACAGAAAAAAAAAAATCTGCAGGGTTCCGAGTTCCACGAGACCACCCAGCCCCCACTAACATCAATGATCTCAATCAGTTCTCATGGCTTTCAGGCTTCACGTGGAAGAATTAGATGATGATGGTCATGTGGACCTCTGGCCTTCAATCCATCAATGTAGGGACTGCATGGTGCCCTGATCGGGTGGAGGGGGCGCAGATCACCACCGCAGAAAACCAGAAAAAGAACAGCAGAGAATAGCAGGGGTGAGGACAGAGCCCTGATAAAAACGATAATTCAGTGCATATACAGAATATCAGGGTTACACTAAAATGAAGCTACGAGAAAGCCATGTTACAGTAAGGAGTTTTTAGCACTTCTGTATAGCGCCCGACCCGGCACAGACTCACACAGAGGCACATGTAAAACGACACAAAGACTTTATTTTCTTCACCTGTGGGGCGCGTCTTCCCCGTGAACCCCACAGGCACAACACAGTCCCAAAAACACTTAAAGTAAAGTATATCACACAACAGTCCCGTTTGGCACCACCACTCCTCCCGTCTATAGCTTCGTCCTCCACCTCCCGACTCTGGCTCCTGAGTGGTGGTTGCCGGCCCGTTTATAGCCCACCCAGAAGTGCTCCAGGTGCTTGATCACCTGTTTCTGATTGCACTTCCGGGCGGGGCTGTAGAGTCGTCCAGGCCGGCTCAGAGACCCGTGCAGCACCCCCTGGTGGCCACCCCATATCCCAACAGGGCTGTGGAGAACTACATCTCCCATGGAGCCCTGCGGGAAACCGAGGCACCATCGTCAGCCAGGGAGGCTGCCACCAAGCGTCCTGGAGGAGGTACTGAGACGCCCATGGCTGCTCCCCCAGAACATACAGTGCATCTGGAAAGTATTCACAGCGCATCACTTTTTCCACATTTTGTTATGTTACAGCCTTATTCCAAAATGGATTAAATTCATTTTTTTCCTCAGAATTCTACACACAACACCCCATAATGACAACGTGAAAAAGTTTACTTGAGGTTTTGAAAATTTATTAAACATAAAAAAAACTGAGAAATCCCATGTACATAAGTATTCACAGCCTCAAGTCTTGTTGAATATGATGCCACAAGCTTGGCACACTTATCCTTGGCCAGTTTCAACCCATTCCTCTTTGCAGCACCTCTCAAGCTCCATCAGGTTGGATGGGAAAGCGTCGGTGCACAGCCATTTTAAGATCTCTCCAGAGATGTTCAATCAGATTCAAGTCTGGGCTCTGGCTGGGGCCACTCAAGGACATTCACAGAGTTGTCCTGAAGCCACTCCTTTGATATCTTGGCTGTGTGCTTAGGGTCGTTGTCCTGCTGAAAGATGAACCGTCGCCCCAATCTGAGGTCAAGAGCTCTCTGGAGCAGGTTTTCATCCAGGATGTCTCTGTACATTGCTGCAGTCATCTTTCCCTTTATCCTGACTAGTCTCCCAATTCCTGCCGCTGAAAAACATCCCCACAGCATGATGCTGCCACCACCATGCTTCACTGTAGGGATGGTATTGGCCTGGTGATGAGCGGTGCCTGGTTTCCTCCAAACGTGACGCCTGGCATTCACACCAAAGAGTTCAATCTTTGTCTCATCAGACCAGAGAATTTTCTTTCTCATGGTCTGAGAGTCCTTCAGGTGCCTTTTGGCAAACTCCAGGTGGGCTGCCATGTGCCTTTTACTAAGGAGTGGCTTCCGTCTGGCCACTCTACCAAACAGGCCTGATTGGTGGATTGCTGCAGAGATGGTTGTCCTTCTGGAAGGTTCTCCTCTATCCACAGAGGATCTCTGGAGCTCTGACAGAGTGACCATCGGGTTCTTGGTCACCTCCCTGACTGAGGCCCTTCTCCCCCGATCGCTCAGTTTAGATGGCCGGCCAGCTGTAGGAAGAGTCCTGGTGGCTTCGAACTTCTTCCACTTACGGATGATGGAAGCCACTGTGCTCATTGGGACCTTCAAAGCAGCAGAAATTTTTCTGTAACCTTCCCCAGATTTGTGCCTCGAGACAATCCTGTCTCGGAGGTCTACAGACAATTCATTTGACTTCATGCTTGGTTTGTGCTCTGACATGAACTGTCAACTGTGGGACCTTCTATAGACAGGTGTGTGCCTTTCCAAATCATGTCCAGTCAACTGAATTTACCACAGGTGGACTCCAATGAAGCTGCAGAAACATCTCAAGGATGATCAGGGGAAACAGGATTGCACCTGAGCTCAATTTTGAGCTTCACGGCAAAGGCTGTGAATACTTATGTACATGTGCTTTCTCAATTTTTTTATTTTTAATAAATTTGCAAAAACCTCAAGTAAACTTTTTTCACGTTGTCATTATGGGGTGTTGTGTGTAGAATTCTGAGGAAAAAAATGAATTTAATCCATTTTGGAATAAGGCTGTGACATAACAAAATGTGGAAAAAGTGATGCGCTGTGAATACTTTCTGGATGCACTGTATATATATATAGAGAGAGAGATTTACTACTACGTAATGAGAGTTTAACAAACACTATTCTGGGTCTTTATAACACATACAAAGCATCAGTAAAGTGTTTGTTCATCTCTGCAACGTGACCAAGTAACAAAACGTCACTTTGAGGTGGTCTGAGGGGGCTTCACTGAGATGCGTTTCTCTTGATTTTACGTCTTTAGTCTACCAGCATGTCAATAAGCCACACTGCCCATAAATGAATAACCGACCTACTGATGTTTCAGAAGTGTAATTCAGACCAAAGGAAGGGTTGGTTAAGGTCTTGTTATCTAAGCATAAATGAGTAATAGTTGCAGTATGTAAACGAACATATTACCAAAATATTCATTTTACTATAATGCTCCGAAGAGCTCAAAAGGTACAGAAGGTGTTGCCTGAAATTGGCAATTCAGTAGCAGACAAGCCTCTAAACAAAATCCAAAATGATTGGTCAGAAACAAAGCAAACAGGTCAGAAAACTCCAGGAATCCACAAAAGCACAGCAACAAACACAAAGGCTCACCAACACCACTGAGCTCATTCAATGAACCGCAAGGGACTGCTTGTCTTCTCAGCCTTTTATAGGGTTGAGGGCAGCCCCTTGGCGGAGATGGAAAGGTGGTGCTATCTCTTGGGGGTTCACTCACAAGACACACAGGACATGACAGAACAAGACCAGGCATATAGAGATGAAATAATACACAAAATAATTAAAACATTAAAAAAAAACTGAATAATGCATATATTTAACATATCATTAAAATATAATTAACATAAGTAACAATATTAACATAAAACAAAAAAATCAAAAATTAACAAAAAAAAGGAATTTTGGGAAAAGGAATAGGGAACCCTGGCTAAAATATAATGGTGGCAGAAAGGGGATATATGCATTGTCCGCAAAAAAGGCAAACAATTAAAAAATATATAGAATGAATAAGAAGAGGAAGAATGAGGCAAAGGACAAAGTAAAAGTCAAGAATGGAAATGAAAATGAAAATGAGCGAGAAATCAGAGCCATCCTTGGATACAAAATGGCCTCTGAGTTGACCAATTACACCTGATGATTACCCTACAGGCCATACCCCCTGAAACCATGACCCACATTATAAGAACTGCAGCCACAAAACGGCCACCCACATACGGAAAGAGGATGGTAGGCCATCAGAGGGTGGGCATTGGCCGGAGCGAGTTTGTGAGCAGACAGTGACACTGGCACCCCCTCGCCACACCTGCCAGCTCCCAGGGTCCTCTCATTTCTGCTCAGACCCCATCTATGACTTTCTACTCCTGGCATAGGTGTGTGTAGGGGGACTTTGAGTTTGAACCTCCCCTGAAATATATTTGATGATGACTCCATCTGATTCTACACACACAGCCTTAAAATCCTTGGACTCTCTTATCTCCACCTGGCTTCCTGCCCACCTGCTCCTCTTAGTGCAGCACATTCTAAGAATGAACATACAACAAAGATGCAAACTGCAGTGTATCAGGTGGTGGGTGGTCTTGAATGAGAAACTGCGTCTGATGATTTGAAAGGCTTGACACACTTCAGCATGCCGAGTTACGACAGTGCAACTTCAGCCCAGCGGAAGAGATTAGGCAGCCTTACACTTCAGGGTTACTGCAAACTGCTGTTACAAAACAAGATGGTTTTATCTGGAAATGCAAATGTGACATGTGGACACACACACAAAAAATAAAAAAATAAATAAAAATGAAAGAAATAAGCAAAGACATGAGGGGCACGGGCAGGATCCAACATAACAGGTGAGTTTAAATCAAACATATGTCTGTCCAATGGCATATAGTGTACATAGATAGATAGATAGATAGATAGATAGATAGATAGATAGATAGATAGATAGATAGATAGATAGATAGATAGATAGATAGATAGATAGATAGATAGATAGATAGAGTGCATCCAGAAAGTATTCACAGCGCATCACTTTTTCCACATATTGTTATGTTACAGCCTTATTCCAAAATGGATTAATTTCATTTTTTTCCTCAGAATTCTACACACAACACCCCATAATGACAACGTGAAAAAAGTTTACTTGAGGTTTTTGCAAATTTATTAAAAATAAAAAAACTGAGAAAGCACATGTACATAAGTATTCACAGCCTTTGCCATGAAGCTCAAAATTGAGCTCAGGTGCATCCTGTTTCCCCTGATCATCCTTGAGATGTTTCTGCAGCTTCATTGGAGTCCACCTGTGGTAAATTTAGTTGACTGGACATGATTTGGAAAGGCACACACCTGTCTATATGAGGTCCCACAGTTGACAGTTCATGTCAGAGCACAAACCAAGCATGAAGTCAAATGAATTGTCTGTAGACCTCCGAGACAGGATTGTCTCGAGGCACAAATCTGGGGAAGGTTACAGAAAAATTTTCTGCTGCTTTGAAGGTCCCAATGAGCACAGTGGCCTCCATCATCCGTAAGTGAAAGAAGTTCGAAACCACCAGGACTCTTCCTAGAGCTGGCCAGCCATCTAAACTGAGCGATCGGGGGAGAAGGGGCCTTAGTCAGGGAGGGTGACCAAGAACCCGATGGTCCACTCTGTCAGAGCTGCAGAGGTCCTCTGTGGAGAGAGGAGAACCTTCCAGAAGGACAACCATCTCTGCAGCAATCCACCAATCAGGCCTGTAGGGTAGAGTGGCCAGACGGTAGCCACTTCTTAGTAAAAGGCACATGGCAGCCCGCCTGGAGTTTGCCAAAAGGCACCTGAAGGACTCTCAGACCATGAGAAAGAAAATTCTCTGGTCTGATGAGACAAAGATTGAACTCTTTGGTGTGAATGCCAGGCATCACGTTTGGAGGAAACCAGGCACCACTCATCACCAGGCCAATACCATCCCTACAGTGAAGTATGGTGGTGGCAGCATCATGCTGTGGGGATGTTTTTCAGCGGCAGGGACTGGGAGACAAGTCAGGATAAAGGGAAAGATGACTGCAGCAATGAACAGAGACATTCTGGATGAAAACCTGCTCCAGAGCGCTCTTGACCTCAGACTGGGGCGACGGTTCATCTTTCAGCAGGACAACGATCCTAAGCACATAGCCAAGATATCAAAGGAGTGGCTTCAGTACAACTCTGTGAATGTCCTTGAGTGGCCCAGCCAGAGCCCAGACTTGAATCTGATTGAACATCTCTGGAGAGATCTTAAAATGGCTGTGCACCGACGCTTCCCATCCAACCTGATGGAGCTTGAGAGGTGCTGCAAGAGGAATGGGTGAAACTGGCCAAGGATAGGTGTGCCAAGCTTGTGCATCATATTCAAAAAGACTTGAGGCTGTAATTGCTGCCCAAAGGTGCATCGACAAAGTATTGAGCAAAGGCTGTGAATACTTATGGACATGGGATTTCTCAGTGTTTTTATTTTTAATACTGAATACTTTCCGGATGCACTGTATAGATAGATAGATAGATAGATAGATAGATAGATAGATAGATAGATAGATAGATAGATAGATATGAAAGGCACTATTTGTTAGATAGATAGATAGATAGATAGATAGATAGATAGATAGATAGATAGATAGATAGATAGATAGATAGATAGATAGATAGATAGATAGATAGGAGGCCACATTTGCGTTTCTTGACACACTTGTGCTGAATAATTCATTGACTGACAGTCCTCAATGCCGGTGTGTCACAGAGAGGATGTGCAGCATTGTTCATAATGCCTATCGGGTTTGTCTTCGTTGTCTCCTCCTCTGCTGCCCCCAGTTGGTTCAGAGCCAGTCCCATAGCTGAGAGTTGCTGCTAATTCAGTGCTGTTTTACAAGACTGTCCGGAACTGAAGTCTCTCTCGGGAGAATCCAGTGGAAGATATTAACCCACCCTAGATGGGATAAGTTGCCCCACCAGTAAGATAATTCATTTAAACTATCATAGGGTCACCAGATAATCTAATCTCGGCTGAGAAACTAAAGAGAGTGGAGGGAAACATCATATGCAGGCAGTGAAAATGTGGTAATCAGGCTGGTGTTTGTGGAGCTTCGAGGCAGCTGAGCCACCATGTCATCCCAGAATGGCCAGCCTTTTACTGTTTATATACACGCCGAGCTGCCAGATTGTAAGATTCGCCTGTCCAGTAGGGTGATGGCCTTCCAAACAGCATGAACTCATCTGTCCACGGATTTTACAAGATGCTGGATGAGTTGTTCATGATCGTCAGACGTGGTTGTGTTTCAGTTCCTGCACGTCAGACGTCTGCACCGCCCTTTTCACCTCATTCCAAATTCCATGCTAAACAGGGTTGAGATGCACAGACTGTATGGGCCACTGAAGCAATGAATGAAATGCCACTGTCACAGTCTTTGGGACACACCAGGGATGGGACTAATTGGCTATGTATCAATGAACACGTTCTGTTAGAGTTAAATACTACAATTAATACTATTAAAAATAAAAAAAACTACCTCGCTTAAACAAGACATCGACTTTTTAATGTATCGGGATATATATGAACAGTGAAGTGAGCAGCTTTATAAAGTTTGTTTAAATAAAGCGCTTTATGGTGTTCTCGATTAAAATATAAAGCAGAGTAGATGATTAAGCAAGTCTCGCAGGCTGTGTAGTAAGTATCACTCCAACGCCAAAGAATATAAAAGACGGAGCAGAAAACTCAATGGATGTTACTTCTCGTTTAAAACGTAACGTAAACTCCGCATTCGAGAGAGACAGAGAGGGAGAGAGAGCGGGAAGGGGGCGTGGCTCGCGCGGTCTCTCTGGCAACAGTGATCGCTTGACGCCCGTAAAGACGCCGGTGGGCGGGGACGGCGCGATTATTCTGCACACTTCGGTTACTTTTCGTGCATCTATCGACAAAGAAACACAATCGTTAGCATAACACTTTAGCTTTAAACTAACCTTTTTATTACTTGATGAAAAGCAAAGCTTTTAATTCCTTGATTCTTTTATACGGCCGGTATTAGAATTATCTCCAAAAATAAAGATTTCAATACATCACCCCGCCCACCTCATCGGAGCCACCGGAAATAATAAAAATAAAAGCCCCCATGCGACTCAACGTTACTCACTTAGACTGAATGGTACGGTGGCCAGGAAAGGCCAAACACAAAAGCAAAAGAAACAAGAAAGTAAAAAAAAAAATCAAATTTTAAAATTAAAAAATAACAGTAAATAAAACATCCATCCATTTTGCAACCCGCTGAATCCGAACACAGGGTCACGGGGGTCTGCTGGGCGCAAGGCAGGGAACCAATCCCGGGCAGGGCGCCAACCCACCGCAGGACACACACACCCACATACCAAGCACACACTAGGGCCAATTTAGAATCGCCAATCCACCTAATCTGCATGTCTTTGGACTGTGGGAGGAAACCCACACAGACACGGGGAGAACATGCAAACTCCATGCAAGGAGGGAGGACCCAGAAAGCGATCCCAGGTCTCCTAACTGCGAGGCAGCAGCGCTACCCACTGCGCCACCATGCCGCCCAGAAAATAAAACATATAACATAAAACACATGTGCATGAAATTAACATCAAAACATGAGTGCATAAATTAAAAAAAAAAATCTCAAAATCCATCCATCCATCCATTTCCCAACCTGCTGAATCCGAACACAGGGTCACGGGGGTCTGCTGGAGCCAATCCCAGCCAACACAGGGCACAAGGCAGGAATCAATCCCGGGCAGGGTGCCAACCCACCGCAGGACACACACAAACACACCCACACACCAAGCACACACTAGGGCCAATTTAGAATCACCAATCCACCTAACCTGCATGTCTTTGGACTGTGGGAGGAAACCGGAGCACCCGGAGGAAACCCGCGCAGACACGGGGAGAACATGCAAACTCCACGCAGGGAGGACCCGGGAAGTGAACCCAGGTCCCCAGGTCTCCCAACTGCGAGGCAGCAGCGCTACCCACTGTGCCACTGTGCCGCCCAGAAAATAAAACATATAACATAAAACACACGTGCATGAAATTAACATCAAAACATGAGTGCATAAATTAAAAAAAAAATCTCAAAATGATTGCATGAAATCAGCATTATAAAGTGAGGGCATCTTCTCCCCAGTTGTATTAGTAAGAGTTTAAATGTTTTTCCACATTTGTGTTTTGGTTTTCCGCCATTTCTTCTCAAACATTCCCAAAGGAGTGCCTGTTAGGTTAATTAGAAACTATAAATTATGTCTGTTATGGGAGTGCACTCAAATGGGCATGCGCAGTTCCTGCTTTATACCCAGTGCTGCCAGGATAGGCTCTGATAGCCACCTAATTTAAATTAAGTGAATCTGAGGATGTTATGTAGTCGTGTCATGGTGGCGCAGTGGTTAACATACCGCTACACAGACCAGGTGAGAGATCTTTATGGGCAGTGGCAGATTTAGGCCTGGGCGACATGGGCAGTCACCTGTCTTTCTCCATAATGTATGTACACAGCTGGGCATCATTTATGGATCTGAGGGGGTGCACACTCCAGACACTGGGCGGGGTGGTGGGGGGGGTGTTCAAGTCGTCACCCACCAGTTTTTCAAGATTAATAAAACCGTCTAAGCGCCAACACCCGAGGGTCGGCATTTATGAAAGCAAAAAGATGTGCAGTCCATAATTTCTGCAATCAGTGGGGGCTCCATTTATGTTCCTAAATTGTCATACGCCAAGACCTCTAAGCTGTCGCAGGTTTGGGTACCGCTTATAGTTTTCAGTGCCACTACTGGGGTCTGAAAGTCGACTGTGTGGAACGAATAACAAAGATGAGAGCCAGTGCACATCTAATAGGATCTAATAACAGTAAAAAAACAAGGCCTACTTATCATTGAGCTTTGCTGAACTTTCTTTTTCCATCCATTTCATAATGTGATCACTTCCCTTTTTCTCCTGTCCAGGACGCTGCCCAAAACCCCTCGTCTTCTGTCAGCTGTCCACCCTATTGGTTTGTGGTGCTATTTCTGTGGCCTGTGGCCCTGAGAGTTCCCAAACAAGTAAAACCCCAAATACTTAAAAAAAAAAAAGCCCACTAGAAGGGGAAATTCCATCAAAAAAGCCCAGCTAGTAACACAGAGGGCCACGTAGAATGTTTTTTAAAATAAGAGATATATTCTTAAAAATAACGCTCTGGAATAACAAGAAGCTCCACAGAGCACAAAAATGCAAAATAGGAATTACCTGAAAGGCAATCCAACATGAACAAAGTCCCAATATGAAATCCTGGGCGACATCAAAAAATAGAGCACGGGTTCAAAATCCAGAGAATCACAAAAACTCACCAACTCCCAAGCGCATTTAGATGAACCGCCAGGAACTGTGGGGAACCCGCTCCTTAACAGGGCTGTGGGCAGTGCCTGGCAGTGTTGGGCAGGGGAACCCACCTCTTGGAGAACCACCTGGAAAACACATGGGACGTAAGAAAAGATATATAGATACACAAATAAGTAACGATATTAACAGAAACAAAAGAACCCAAAGAGAACAAAAACAGACGTTAAACAAGAATTTGAGGAACCCTGGCTGAAACAGATCATCTTTCTTTTCAAAGGCTCTGCCCCCTGCTCACTTCGCTTGGCAACCCCCGGGCGGGTGCTATGTGCCAGCCACTTTGTGTTTCTGCCGCTCGCGTATGTGGATTTCACTTTCACCAAACAACAAATCTTTTAATTCTCGTGGATACGCCTCTTCATTGGGAAGAAACACGACTTTTCCCTGATGGCAACATGAATTAGACGATCTACAAGTGTCCGACTTAAAGTTTAAATCTGAACAATATCCACACACTTCTGTCCATATATTCGATCTCTTTTTCGCTGTTCTGTTATTTCACCGAGTAATAATTTCCATTTGTTTATGTTAATGCGATCTTTACTATCAGTTTTTTGAGACTTTTGAATTTTAATACTTTCATAATCTCTAACCTGCTCTGCATGTGTACCACGCCACTGTTTTTGAACCTCTTTACGACGTTCTACTTTGTCATCTACTCTTTGTCTTTTATTTCCGCCCCCGCTTGGAGCTGAGAGTGCAGGAACTCTGTCTGACAATAGCAGTCACACGAATGAGAAGTGCGTGGACCGTGGTCGTGGTTGTAAACGTTTGAGAAGAGGGCGGGACTTGTCAAAATCTCTTGGCAAAAAGTCTCATCTCACAGGACCTGAAATTATCTCTGAGAAAGTCTTATCTCAGGATTTACTTTTATAATAGAGAGATTTCTTGTGACCTTGTGCTATACAAGCCAGGGGTTGATGGTGATCCTCTTCCTTGTGTTGCACTTTGAATGTGTCCTGTACATATTATTGAATGCACTCAAGTAGAAGCTAGGCTGCCTTTTCTGGGCGCATCCTCTAGTGGGATTCAAGCCTGCTTCAGTGGGTGTTTTTGAAGGCTTCACCCACCCCGGCCACTTGTGAGATAAATTACAAGAGCCACGCTGAGACTGGGTTTCCTTGCTTGCATTTTGTACGTTACGATTGTAAATATCACTTGAAGTACTGGCACAACTTGAAAACTCAGAAAAGGCCAGTTAGTGTGGCAGAGGGATGTGAATACCTAAAAGAGGAAGATGTATAAATTCCTCTTGAGGTAAATTTAAAACAGTAAATGGTGATCTTACACTGTCAGCAGCTTGATAGTCCTGAATGCAGGGGGCGGGGTCTCGATGTGTCAGGTGGCAGGCTGCTCTACCAGCCAATGAACTGCTGCAGCACTGTGATTGCATATGCATGAAGTTGATTAGCATACTCCATATATGGATGTTTCAGGGTGGCATTCAGGGCATGTTGACTTGTGCACATTTACACGGCGAATGTGATTTATAAAAGGTAAATTGTGTAGAACTGTTCCTATGGCATGTTTAAGAAATCAGATATTTTTTCGCATCTGAATTTTACCGTTTTTTGTTTTGGCAGGCGCATATTTTCACGCTCAAATTCACACAGTTTTATAAATGAGGCCCTAGGTCTCCATGTGTCTGTCGGTCTGGTAGAGATGATTCCTCTCAAAGTAAATGGGGGGTGCCATTTACACCTTCACCTAGGGCAGCACAAATGCTCAAACCAGAATTATGCATTTAATAATCAAATTTTTAAAGTCTTTATTACAAGATGAGCACATTCTCACTGTTGCAGTACATTAGAATTTTTTATTTGGGAAAGTGATTGGGAAAAAAAGTGGATGATACCCAGTAAGTGCCATAAAACTAATAAAGTTATGGAGATCACATTTACGATCGTTTATCACATTGATCCTGTAAAGAGCCATTTACAATTAAAAGTAGTTGATAAATACATTTTTTGTGACAGTATTCCTGAAACTATTCATCATTTGTTTTGGTTATGTCCCATTGGAAAAAAAAAATTCCTGTATAGATTAAAAAAGAGACTAATGTGGATGCAGATTATTATTTTAAGTACAACCCCACAGAAAATAATAAAAATGTCATTTGTAATTAATAAAATCATTATATTGGTACATTGTTATATACACAAAATTAACTATTCTGAAATAAGTCCAGCTTTTGAACATTTTAAAGTGGAAATAAACGTGTATGTACAAACTATTTCAGAATGTAAAAATATGAAAGCAATGTGGAATTTATTGCTGTTTAAATCTTTTAAAGCTGTTTTTAGTTTTCGTCTGTCTGCCAGCAATGCTTTTGTTTCAGATAGATACTTTATTAATCTCAAGGGGAAAATCACAATGTTTCATGTTGTCCTGTGATATGTTCTCCTGTTTTACTGCCTTTTGATTGTTGTTTTTGATGACGATTATTATTATTAGCTGCAATAGTACAAAGAACTATAATAATAAGTGAAACATGACGAAGTTTGTTTGGGACTTTTATTTTGACACACACGCAAGTCGGGTGAACCGGAAGTCGGTTTCTTCAGCACAAACTCAGCCCCAGTAGGTGGGGTGGCAGTGCTGTGGTGTAGCGGAGTTGAACGGTAAGAGTGGCACTCAGGTGGGCTGCTATGTCGATGTTACGTTTGTAATAAATGTTGCATGAAATAACAAAACATACCGTCATTATGGAGTAAGCCCAGGAAATCGAGCTTGACGTGAGTGCTTTTAATTAATGCGTTTCGTCGCAACAGTTAATGTATTTCGGCCACAGAAGTCGGTGGGTAAAAAGCAATCAATCAATCAAGCAAACAATCCATTAGACGTAGGTAAAGAGTCCACGTACAAAGACGGCATTTCTATAGGATGAAGGTTCATTCTAAGGGGAACTTGTAAATTCCACTTTATTCTGCATAATGCCTCGTGTGACTGCCAAGTCAGAAGTTTTCTTTCTATTTTAAAATTTTGTGTTATATATATATTTGTGGTGTTATATCTATTTATGTATGTATTTATTTGAAGACCTTCTGTAAAGAGCAAATTTCCTCCTGGCGACAAATAAGGATTTTGCTATCTATTATATACTGTAGTGCATTTCATATCTATCAGTCTATCTGTGATCGATCGATCTTCGGGTCGTTTCAGATCGCTGCGTTTCAGTCTCTATAGTTCTTTGGCTGATGACATACATTTTGTCTTCAGTAATCGTATTTAAAAGAATCCATCTGGTCCAGTTTAAGGAAACTGACTCACAAAAAACGCGTTAAAGAGTGCTGGTCAGTGTGCAATGCGATGGACTGATGCTCCATTTCAGATTTGCTCCTTGCCTTGCCCTTTCTTTTGTATAATTTACAGGTAAGTGGCTTTAAGTTGTTATGTACGTGAGGTGATAGAAAAGTGTGAGCCTGCCCTAGTAAGAGAAATGCCGGTAAAACGTAACAAGTTATATTTTTCAGTATAGCCTCCATGAACACTAGGTTCACAGTTTGTGAATTTCTTTAGCCTTAGTTTTAATTAACTTGACTCAGGCCCCTATATGTCTCTCTTTCCTTAATGAGCAGCCAAACAATAATGAAACACAAAACAAGCCACCACATGACCAGCTCAACTGGGCCCATCACACAATATCTGAAAATAAAGAAAGGTGAAGGTCTCAGTAAGGTTGATCTCTTGGGGTCACCAAAACATTTTGATGATGTTCTTAGAAAAAACAGAAAATCAGCAGTTTTGGAAATGTCTGCTGTGGCATAATGAGAGCAGCAAAAAGCTGTAGAATTAAATAACAGGTTTAATTAACAGCAAGAATCGGCTTCTTATTAAGAGATATGTTGGAGTGAAACTGGTTGGAGTTTGAAATCCCAATTTAGCTGATCATAGGTGGGCTCGTTTCACATCTCGTTTCTGTTTGGCTGCCATTTAATGAAGAAAGGAATCATTTCAGAGGACTGAATCCTTAAAAACAGGGCGATTAAAATGAAGGGAAAAGAAGTTAATTAGCAGTGAAAAGGGGTCACTAATTAGAAAATGGGTTACAATGAAAATCTGCAGCCATTGGGACCCGGAGTTCGACACCTCTGCACTAGTCAAACGAAATACACTTTTGGAGAGTCGGGGGGGTTCAGTTTACACGCAGACAAACAAATTGCTAGTGTGAGCTACATTTGCATACATTAACCTACAGGAAAGGTGAAGCAATCTCAAATTACTTAAACGAACCATGACGATGATGTATAAGTTCATTGACATTATAATTAAGATGAAGCCATTTCACTGAAGAGACATTTTTGGAGACAATAAGCCTCCTGGGGCCAGTTATAAAATTCTAAGTCACAGTTTGAGTCTAAACGGGCATTGAGTGGTAGCTGGTAACCTGTTCATCTGATTGGCAGCTCATGCAGAAATGTGGAATCAGAAGAACCAGAAAGCCCCACGAAGTTCGGCTCTGGCCCGGGCACAGGCTCAGCTCTCCGGGCAGAGGGTGCGGAGTGTGGATCAAGATAAAACCAAAGATGAGCTGCAGGTAAGTGACACCTCTCATTGATGTGCTGAGGTGGAATTTTGTTTTTTTTGTCCTCCTGGCCATCAGTCCTTACTTTATTCTTTGTTACGTAGCATTGCCTAATCTTGTTTTATATTTTTCTTTTTTATTTCTTCATCTTGTGAAGCATTTTGAGCTACTTAATTTGTATGAAAATGTGCTATAGAAATAATGTGCCACCTCCTTAAAGAAGATCGAAGTGAGCCAGTTAGCACGTGAAAGTTACACTTTCACTTAACTCTACTAATGACAATACAAAGAGATTCATGGAATGACTCATTTTCTCTCATTTACGCTTGTCTATAGCTATTTATTTCAGGACTGGATATTGAGATTTATTTTTATTGCCTGCTGAAGAATTTTAAAGAGCTGTTACCAACATTCCTCTTTGTTAAACTTTCCAGGAGTACATGGAGGCTCTGACTAGGAAGACCCAGTCTCTAAGAGAGAGCCAGAATCTGGACGGCTTTCCGGGTGATGATCCTGACTTGGAAACAAAAGAGAATCAGTTTCTGCGAGCCCAGGAAGCCTTCACCAGGCTCTCGGTGGACAACCCATTTCTCAAGAAGGCACCACAGGCTGTGAAGAGCAGCCAGCCTCCAGCAGCCAGAAATATCAAACCAGGACCAGGACCCAATGCCCGGAGCTCAACCAGTGCTGCCCTCAACAAAGTGGCACAAATTGAGAACCGAATTAAGAACAGACGGTTAGCCAGTGCTGCGGCAGCATCGGCTGATCGAGACATAAGCCTTATGAGTTCGGATGAATTGCCATTTTCTGCCCATTCCAGTGGTGACTACAACGGTAGAGGTGATCAGTTTCTGAAAAGGAAGCCACAAGCCTTGAAACAAGAAGTCATTTCTATGGTTGCCACCGACAGCGATGAAGAAGATATGAAGAAATTGTTGGGGAGCTCGGTGGAAATGTCTGAGGAGAATCGGCGAAGACCCTTTACTCCACAAAGCCCTGAACACATGGTGGGTATTCTGGAAGGTGCAGTATGGGCCAGTCAAAATGTCAAATGTATTCCTTTCATCTTATCTGAGATGCTATAGGTTGGCATGGAGTTACACCACAGTTGGTGCTACTCTGCCTCACAGATCCAGCTTCTTGGGTTTGAATCCCCTGCCTGGTTGTTGTATGGAGTTTGCACCTTCTTCTCCTTTTGTCTGTGCACATTTTTTTTTTCCATGTACTTTGATTTGTTTTCCATATCCTGATGATGTGCACATTAGGACTCAACATTGGAACAATTCTGATGAGAAAAGGCCATTCAGCCCAAGAGTCTCGTCAATCCTATTCACATAATACCATAAGAGTAAGGGCTGCTTTATACTTCACACTCAGAACGCGTACACATCAAGGCGGCCACGCGTTCATTTGACGCATCCTCAGAAATTAACACAATGGGTGTGTGAGTCACAGTACCAGCAAAAAGTCGGATGCAGCGTGATCAAGTTGGGATGTGACGTCAGAGTCTCTGGTTACTATCTACATGTGGCAGAAAGCCACTTTGCGGATCGTACAGGATCGATGTGCGCGCTTCGATGTTTGATTCGAGGTGGTGAAGCAAAATGCCGACATACAAATAAATACATTCGTGGTGCTTTTATATTCCAGTGTCGCATATTCCCCATCGTAATGACACAACACGTTTTAAAAGTCTCACATACCATCTTCTGTGCAGTCTTTTTTATTTGTATTTGAGTCACGGAGAGAAAAAAAGTTAGGGACACTGTGAAAAGGTGTATTTTGTGATTAAAGTGGAAACTTCATCTTAAATCACGAAATGTCCACTTTAATCTTGTAGTTTATTTTATTATTAAAGTAGACCATCATAAATGTCATCTTGAAACTGACCCAGTTATTAACCACTACGTGCTTCAGGGGCTCCCTCCTGCATTGACAGCAGTTGCCACATGGAACACATTATATGTATGATATTCCAGCTCTCTGTACATTTAGAATCTTTAGATATACAGTGCATCCGGAAAGTATTCACAGCACATCACTTTTTCCACATATTGTTATGTTACAGCCTTATTCCAAAATGGATTAAATTCATTTTTTTCCTCAGAATTCTACACACAACACCCCATAATGACAACGTGAAAAAAGTTTGTTTGAGGTTTTTGCAAATTTATTAAAAATAAAACAACTGAGAAAGCACATGTACATAAGTATTCACAGCCTTTGCCATGAAGCTCAAAATTGAGCTCAGGTGCATCCTGTTTCCCCTGATCATCCTTGAGATGTTTCTGCAGCATCATTGGAGTCCACCTGTGGTAAACTCAGGTGACTGGACATGATTTGGAAAGGCACACACCTGTCTATATAAGGTCCCACAGTTGACAGTTCATGTTAGAGCACAAACCAAGCATGAAGTCAAAGGAATTGTCTGTAGACCTCAGAGACAGGATTGTCTTGAGGCACAAATCTGGGGAAGGTTACAGAAAAATTTCTGCTGCTTTGAAGGTCCCAATGAGCACAGTGGCCTCCATCATCCGTAAGTGGAAGAGGTTCGAAACCACCAGTTTTCTTCCTAGAGCTGGCCGGCCATCTAAACTGAGTGATCGGGGGAGAAGGGCCTTAGTCAGGGAGGTGACCAAGAACCCGATGGTCACTCTGTCAGAGCTCCGGAGGTCCTCTGTGGAGAGAGGAGAACCTTCCAGAAGGACAGCCATCTCTGAAGCAATCCACCAATCAGGCCTGTATGGTAGAGTGGCCAGACGGAAGCCACTCCTTAGTAAAAGGCACATGGCAGCCCGTCTGAGGTTTGCCAAAAGGCACTTGAAGGACTCTAGGACCATGAGAAAGAAAATTCTCTGGTTTGATGAGACAAAGATTGAATTCTTTGGTGTGAATGGCAGGCGTCACGTTTGGAGGAAACCAGGCACCGCTCATCACCAGGCCAATACCATCCCTACAGTGAAGCATGGTGGTGGTAGCATCATGCTGTGGGGGATGTTTTTCAGCGGCAGGGACTGGGAGACTAGTCAGGATAAAGGGAAAGATGACTGCAGCAATGTACACAGACATCCTGGATGAAAACCTGCTCCAGAGTGCTCTTGACCTCAGACTGGGGCGACGGTTCATCTTTCAGCAGGACAACGACCCTAAGCACACAGCCAAGATATCAAAGGAGTGGCTTCTGGACAACTCTGTGAATGTCCTTGAGTGGCCCAGCCAGAGCCCAGACTTGAATCCGATTGAACATCTCTGGAGAGATCTTAAAATGGCTGTGCACCGACGCTTCCCATCCTACCTGATGGAGCTTGAGAGGTGCTGCAAAGAGGAATGGGCGAAACTGGCCAAGGATAGGTGTGCCAAGCTTGTGGCATCATATTCAAAAAGACTTGAGGCTGTAATTGCTGCCAGAGGGGCATCGACAAAGTATTGAGCAAAGGCTGTGAATACTTATCTACATGGGATTTCTCAGTTTTTTTATTTTTAACAAATTTGCAAAAACCTCAAGTAAACTTTTTTCATGTCATTATGGGGTGTTGTGTGCAGAATTCTGAGGAAAAAAATGAATTTAATCCATTTTGGAATAAGGCTGTAACATAACAAAACGTGGAAAAAGTGATGCGCTGTGAATACTTTCCAGATACACTGTAGTAGCACTTGAAGCTGAAAAGAGGAGAGCAACCAAGTGCATTCCAGAACTTAAGGGCATGTTGTATTCTGACAGACTCAGGGAATGAAACCTGTTTAGTCTTGAGCAGAGGAGACTGTGTGGGGACCTAAGCCAGGTGTTTAACATTTTCAAAGGAATAGCTAAAGTAGATCCAGCAGAATCCTTTCATTTAAATGGCGAATCACTTACATGAGGACACCAGTGGAAATTAAGGGGAAGTCCGTTTAGGACTGAAGCCAGGAAGCACTTCTTTGCACACAGACTCATGGGAATCTGGAAAAAACTACAGAATCATGGACAACCTTTAAGTATAGAATCAGGATGAGTTGTTGGGACAGCTTAGCTATTAGCTAAACAAACGGGCTTGATGGATTGAATGGTCTCTCATTTGTCAAATTTCTTATGTTCTTGTGCCATTGGTTAATAGGCCCAGTGATGTACCAGCACAATGTCCAGGACTGCTTTTCCACTTGTCTGTCATGCTACAGTGCCGACCCTATCCTCCTTTTGTCTTTCAGCCTTTCTTAAAGACGGGGCAGCGGCGTTCCATCACCCCTCTCCACAGGAACCTTCATCAGTCCCTTTCCAGAACTCCCTCCCCACCCAGCAAAGGTTCCCCACGGCACCCAGGCTTCAGAATGCACTCAATGCGGACTCCGTCCCCTCGCCGGTTCCGCGCTTATTCTTCCTTGAGCTCTCCCAAAGGATTTCGTTCCCCAACTCCTACCCCACCTAGTGGCCACTCGCCTCGGAGGGTGCTGTCACCGAGGGCGAGATTGCTAAGGAGGTCTTCATCATCTTTGTCCACTAGGAGTGATGCCAGGTCTGTGGAGGATTTGTATGCTGAGGCAGGGCTGACAGAGGACAAGATTAGTGAACAAAGTGAAAGTTCAGATGGTAAGTGCTGGACTTAGCGGAAAATTATACAAATACTTGGGTGAAAGTAACACAGTGGAGGAGTCTTTATTTGATTTTTAACAGTGGTATTTCTTTTGTTGGGGTGCCTTTCTGATTAATAACAGGAAGGAAAAAGTTTTTTTTTGCCTCATACTGTTCATATTCTGCTTTCCGAAACTGGAGAGCCCAGGCCACAATTCCCACGATGCTGGATATCCCCATTGTTTTTTTTTTTTTAATGTTTTCAGATTTTAAGATGAATATAATGACCATTGATGATCTGGAGCCCGCCCTGGAGGAGAAGGTGAAGACTGACAAATCGGATGCAAAACGGGCACAGGTATGGTGCCGCTATTTCTATTAACTACTCAGCTTGGTCTCTAATAGCTTTTTAGTAATAAGAGTTTCTCTTTGAAAGACGGTGAAGGTTGAAACGAAACAGGGCAGCAGAGCAACTCGTCCGCCCGACAAGGATAAGCCCCGTATTGCAACTGAGCATGAAGCCACATATGAGAGTGACTTTGAAAGCGAAATCCTCACAGAAAAGTCCATCAGTGAAATCTCTGAACACTTGGGTGTGGGTTCACTTGCTGACAGCATCGAGGAAGAGGTCTCCAAAGAGGGGCAGTCTTTGGAGGGAGAAGAGCAAAGTGATAGCGCCGGCTCAAGGTCTGAAGCCCCCAGCTCCCAAACGTCTAGGAGCAGCTCCCACTCGTCTAATTCATCATCTTCGGCTCAAACGCTTACTCAGTCCTGGTCTGCAACCCCAGCCCCATGCAAACGGCCAAAGGCACGAGAAATCGCTGTGCAGACTCAGACCCCTGGGTTTGCCTACAGCTGGGCCAGAGGTTGGTGGAACATTTTAACCTTTTTATTTTTTTAAATCCATTTTGACCGTTTGTAATGGTGGAGCTCATTTTATTAGAAGTTGTGTAATGCTGTGTAGCAGGTGGCCCTGAAACTGGGAGAGGCCTACCATTCTGTGCCGACTGTCCTGCCACAGCAAGACACCAAACCGTTTTTGCTCATATAAATTTTATCCACTGTGAAAGGTTCTGTATTAAATACATTTATTTTGAAGTTTGCTTTACTTAGGAACAACAAAATGGTTGTGATAAAACCTATCAAAAAAATTTAAACCTTCACAATGTCTTTGGGTCAAATATAGCAGTGAGCATAATACTTAAGGCTGAAACATATTAGAAATAAAAGTTCAACTTGGCTGACGTTGGATGCAAACGCTTGCATAATTTAAGCCTGTGGATATGAAAATGTAAACTTATTTACAAGATTAATAACTGTTTCATCCTTGGAACCTCAAACCTGTGACTTAATGCAACTACAGTAATCCCTCCTCCATCGCGGGGGTTGCGTTCCAGAGCCACCCGCGAAATAAGAAAATCCGCGAAGTAGAAACCATATGTTTATATGGTTATTTTTATATTGTCATGCTTGGGTCACAGATTTGCACAGAAACACAGGAGGTTGTAGAGAGACAGGAACGTTATTCAAACACTGCAAACAAACATTTGTCTCTTTTTCAAAAGTTTAAACTGTGCTCCATGACAAGACAGAGATGACAGTTCCGTCTCACAATTAAAAGAATGCAAACATATCTTCCTCTTCAAAGGAGTGCGTGTCAGGAGCACAGAATGTCACATAGATAGAGAAAACAATCTCTAGCAAACAAATCAATGGTGCTGTTTGGCTTTTAAGTATGCGAAGCACCGCGGCACAAAGCTGTTGAAGGCGGCAGCTCACACTCCCTCCGTGAGGAGAGAGAGAGAGAAATAAACATGCAAAAATCAATACGTGCCCTTCGAGCTTTTAAGTATGCGAAGCACCATGTCGCTTCACTAAGCAGCTGCACAGAAGGTAGCAACGTGAAGATAATCTTTCAGCATTTTTAGACGAGCGTCCATATCGTCTAGGTGTGCGAACAGCCCCCCTGCTCACACCCCCTACGTCAGGATCAGAGAAAGCGCAAGAGAGAGAGAAAAGTAAGTTGGGTAGCTTCTCAGCCATCTGCCAATAGCGTCCCTTGTATGAAATCAACTGGGCAAACCAACTGAGGAAGCATGTACCAGAAATTAAAAGACCCATTGTCCACTGAAATCTGCGAACCAGCAAAAAATCCGCGATATATATTTAAATATGCTTACATATAAAATCTGCGATGGAGTGAAGCCGCGAAAGGCGTAGCGCGATATAGCGAGGGATCACTGTACTGAAATTGAGAATGTAATGGATGTGGAGGTAAAGACACAAGGTCAATGTCAGGTAGACCAATAATGTACAGCTTTATTGGAGAAGAGCATCAAAACCCCCTGGCAGTCATAATAGTAATTTTGATTGATTGAAGAGTAAATGAAAAAGTAAAGGCAATTTGAAAATGATGCAGGAACTGCAATGAATAGAAGCTGACACAATCCATTTGTGATGGCTTATGATAGTCCAAACATGAATTGCGCAGCAGTCTGCCATTAGCCTAGTTGAAGTCAAGATCAAATGAACATGGATGCTTGCTGTGGGATTGCACCCTTGTTGAACAATGCACCGTAGTGAGATTTCTTTGCATAGAGGGTGTGAAACCTGCAGGGATCCACTAAAGGATGTTGATTAGTGCAACCTTTACGGTACTCACTCCTCATGCACTATGCTATGTGCAGATCCAGAGATGATACCCAAGTGAACATTGTAATCTGTTGGTCTTTTTGGATGAAGGCATTCGCCATATCGATGTGATTTTGTGTGCACAATGCTGATGGTCAGCCAGATCAAGCTTCATCAGTTACACTTATTCTACTCACTTTAAACTTTTCTATCCATTCATAAACTTTTTGTCAAGTTAGGCTGTTTTCACTTCTGTATTGAGCCAACATCCCTTAGATGTGACATAAAACCGAGGCTCTGACTCCATGTGGTCCTTAAAGATCTCTGGACCTCACTCAAAAACAGTAGGGTGTACCCCAATGTCCTGGCTACATTGCCTACCATGACTTTGTCCATTCTGCCTCCTAATCGTCTGGTCTCTAACTGGCCAACTATCTCTTTCAGCCCTTCTCCACCTAATAGCTAATGGGTGGTGAGCATACTGGTGCAGGAATATCTACTGTCACATCATTCTGGTGGATGCTACACACTGGTGGTGGCTGAAGTGGCTCCCCAGTGTCTAAGTAAAGTGCATTGAGCAGGTCAGACAAGCGCTATATGAACATAACTAATTAACATGCAAATTCTGTACAGGATGATGGATCAACCATGAAGCGAACAACAGACTGTAAGATAATATTATTATATTCCTAATGTGCAGAGTAAGAATATCAATGGATTGAGTAGATATGAGCGCTGCTGCCTCGCAGTTACGAGACCCGGGTTCACTTCCCAGGTCCTACCTGCATGGAGTTTGCATGTTCTCCCTGTGTCTGTGTGGGTTTCCTCCAGGTACTCCTTTCCTCCCAATGTCCAAAGACATGCAGGTTAGGTGCATTGGCGATCCTAAATTGTCCCTAGTGTGTGCGTGCCCTGCAGTGGGCTGGCGCCCTGCCCAGGGTTTGTTTCCTGCCTTGTGCCCTGTGTTGGCCGAGATTGACTCCAGCAGACTCCCCATGACCCTGTAGTTTGAATATAGCGGAGTGGATAATGGATAGATGGATGAGTACATATGACAAATTTGACTTGAGGCCTTTAGTGAAGCACCTTACTAGAATGATAAAAAAATCAAAGTGGAAGGCACTATTACATTTTTTTTTCTTCCTTTATAAGGTGATGCTGTTTTGCGTCCATCCGTAGGAATGTCGTATGTGGATCCAACACCCATCGCCAGTCATGCTGTCAGCCCCGATGCCATAGAAGGTAAACTAATGCTTGAAATTCCCACAGGGGGGCTATTTCGAGGAGGGGTATCGGACGATTAAGCTGGTAGCACATCACACGTTTTCTAATTGGAGGGGATGTGAAATTTGACAACTGGAGTTGCTGCTCGTTGCCTAAAGATATGAAATTACATGACTAGAAATCATGGGCACGACTATTTACACAAGTCTGTGGCGACTTTAAAGTTTCACATTTCCAAAATATCCTAAGGTCGCCCATTTTTCTGACTTGCCAATAACGTGCTTATATGAATGCTCTTGCTCAGCCGCCATTTCTGCCCCCCCCAAACCCCCCCTCCCTCCCCTCTTTTTTTTTTTCCTTCATTCTGTCATGGTACATCCAACTCAAGACATCAGACAGACAAGTCTCTCTTGTGTTGCTGAGGTTCAAAACACCTTTGTTTCTTATTCCTTATAGCTGCATTTTGTGATTTGTACTGCCAGGTGAGCACTCATTGCTTGTCGTCTCTCATCTGCACATAAGCCCCTCCCTGTGATTTAAGACAAAATCAATTTTGATTTTATTGAGAGGAGTCCAGACTGCTTGGACTAATTTCCTGGGTATGTCAAACTACATGACTGGCCCAGATGTCATGGGAGTGTGTTATGACAACTTGTATAATGTGATATAGAATCTTAAAACATGAAGATAGCTAGACCATGGAGCACAAGATTTAGGTTGTTTCTCTTGGGCAGTGGTTCTCAAACATGGTCCTGGGTACTGTGATTTATTTTTTTGTTCTGCCCAGTTTATCAGTAAGGGAATCATTTTTCTATCTAAGTGATCTCATTTGATTTGTTATTTTCTTTTTCTGCATTCACAAAGGTGTGCATGTCTGACTTTTTTTTTTTTAGAAAATATGTATTGTTGTGTTCCTAATAATTTTACTTTTTTGGTGTGTTGGAAGCACTTTTTGCAACAGCTGTCTGACGGCATGAAACAACTCGGCCTCTAATGGACCAATTTTGTTGAAATATTGCACACTTGTTCTGTTCTTCAGGGAAATTTGTCGAGACTGATCAGTTTTCATTGATATGCCTTGAACACATGACGCTGTACAAATTTTCGAAATTTCAGAATCTCCAACTGAAAAGAACCTGTCCACCTTAAAACAGGAAAACGAGCCATTTCAACAATGAATACTTTACGGTTTCAGTTATACCCTGAGAGTGGTTACTCCAGCATATATTTTGTATATTTTCCTCGATTTCACCCCAGATAGCCACCACTTACAGCAAACAGATCCCCGATACAAGTTAATGAAACAACAGTGGATTGTCTGTGTAGAAATGACGTCATTTGCTGTCACGAGTGGTTTCACAAGCGAGCAATCCTACATATGTAAATCCAGCTGTGCGTTGATCACAAACAGAAGAGAACCTGTCAATGCATCAGCATTTCACGTCTCCTGATGCTTTAAGTCTAAACAGGCAAGACAAGTGATCTTCTGAATTGTAAAAGTATAAAATACAAGCAAGGAAATGAAAAGTTATCTAGATATGAGTGAAGTACCCTGTGCCATGTTAGCCAATATGCACAGACTAAATCAACATCCATCCATTTTCCAACCCGCTGAATCCAAACACAGGGTCACAGGGGTCTGCTGGAGCTAATCCCAGCCAACACAGGGCACAATGCAGGAACCAATCCTGGGCAGGGTGCCAACCCACCACAGGACACACACAAACACACACACACACCAAGCACACACTAGGGCCAATTTAGAATCGCCAATCCACCTAACCTGCATGTCTTTGGACTGTGGGAGGAAACCGGAGCACCCGGAGGAAACCCACGTAGACACGGGGAGAACATGCAAACTCCACGCAGGGAGGAGACTAAATCAACATTTACTCAGTAAATGATCAGTAAAAGATGTGGGCTTTGTTTTCTTCACCTAGTAGCCTGGAGATCTGCCAGCACTGACTAATATTATGTTGTTCAAGGGTATCAGGCCTGACTTTGTTCTTACTCTGGTACCTTACACTAAACCAGCCTCATAACTACATTAACTGCAGATGATAATGATTTACTATTTCACTGACACTATTATTTATTAGGGTGACCAGACATCCTGATTTCAGGCTGTGTGTCCTAACAAGTTACTGTAGAAATTCAAAAAACTCAGCCTATCTAATAAACATTGTTTTGATTAATCCAACATACTGTAATTGCAAAAAATGTATAGTTTTGTGCATGCTGTTCTAAGTTGGAGGCCCATTTGATTAACAATTTGTGTTAAATTTAAACATCACAAGGAGGAACAAGAAATACACAAAAACAGGCAGCAATGGCACTTGGGCAGTGTGGGGTGGTGGAGGTTAAGGTTGTGGGCTCAAATCCCACTAGTGACACTGTGTGACCCTGAACAAGTCACATGACCGGCACGTGTTCCAATTGGAAAACCAAAAAGAACTGTAACCAATTGTATCATAACTGCTGTAAGTTGCCTTAGATAAAGGCGTCAGCCAAGTAAATGTAAACTTGTTTCCACTTCAAGCGATGTGTGGAATCCTGTGTGCTCATTTGTGAAAGTGTTTAATTTTTTATTCACCCTGCCTTGATCCATTGGTGTTGATGACGACATAAGGCAGGCATTAAACAAACGACGATGGACTTTATGTTTGGGCATACATGCTACACAAGTGTCCCTGTAGGTGTCTTTGAAAATGTGGTCTCCCTGGTAAGTTACCATCATGGTTATTCGCATGAATACATTTTGCCTGTTATTCCCAAATATGTGTCATAACTGAATAGCTTTGCAAGTCCCATTTCATGAAAATTGCTATGGCAGACATGCTGAAGTACAGAAGGAAGTATAAGAAGTTTTTATTTACATAGGTTATGTTAATTGCAAATTGTCACTATGTATGAATAAGGTACTGTATGTGTGCGTGGTGCCTGTGATAGAGTTGAGTCCTGTCCAGGTCCATTTTTAGCCTTTGGACCCCACAACCTGAAATGGATTAAGGAGATTCTAGAACCAACCTACTAAACTCCATGCAATGAGGGCTACAGTGCCAGGACAGCCCTCAAACACACCTGCATGTTACACCATGTGTACATTTTCTAACTTGTTTCTGTGTAGTCTTTCTCCCTTAAGTACAGTATATCCTATTAATGATATTTAATAAGTTGACCATAGAGCCAGGGAAACGATACTGAATGCTGAAAGCCTGCCGTTTACTTCAACATCAGACCTGCTAAGGTGCATATATTAAGAAATAATGACTTGATCAGCCAGAACAGCTGGAAAAGCAGAACAAAAATCATGACAATGAAGGAAATTTTAAAAACAAAAAGAACAAAACAACTAAATTATCCCCATGTAACATACGTAAGTGCATGGTGTATTCTTACAAAAATGACCAAACTTACCTTTTATAATTTCTACATTAACCCCCTTACTTAGGAACTGGGAAAAAACAGCTTACTTAATTAGGCTAGAACTTCAATTAAAAACAAAAGTTAGTTGGAACAAAACCCTGCAGCCACATGGTGTCCTCCAGTACTGGTCTAGAGTGTAGTGTACTTTCATATTGTATCCTGCAGCATTTACACAAGACTTCAGAAGTATTGTAATTTTAGGTTGTGCCCACGTAATGTTGCCACATGTCACAACAAAAAAGGAGAGGGGGCAGGGGATGAAGGGAAGAAAACACGATCTGATCTGGTGCTCTCTGCTTTCTTCACTCAATAGTCTGGAGAACAACTGGTGGCGACCAATATTATGTTGTTCAAGGGGATCATGTCTGATTTTGTTTTTACTCGGGTACTGATTTAAGAAGCCTGGCATTAAGCGGGCCTTTTTTCATGGCAGCTTTTTTGTGTCTCTACAGCTCTGACTGCTTACAGTCCTGCTGTGTTTGCTCTAAACGACATGCTGAAGCAGCAGTTGGCTTTGACCAGACAATTTATTGAGAGCAGTCAACAAATGTACTCATCTGTGCTGCAGTCACTGGGTCCGGATGACTACCACTACACAACCCTAGAAGAAACCAAGCAGGTAAACCCTAAGCCATGCCTCTTGCCCAGCTCTTGGTCACTTGGGCATACACTATCTAGTTTCTTCCGGCTCTTTCTTTTTTTTTTTTTTTTTTTTACAGTGGTTGATATCATTAAAAAAGTTTTGCACAGTTTACAGACTGTTATGTGTAAAGGGTGTTATATATGTTAAATGCAGTCTGGAGAAAAACTTACATAATTATTTACTGGCATTGAATTTGGCAGTCTAGAGGGAGGGTTCTCATGTTACCCTGCTGCTGGTTTTCCCCTTGATTTAATCTGTTTCATTAGCAAGCCTTTCTCGTCTTATTTTTGCATTCATTAATATAGGCCAGTATAATATTACATTTAGAAGAAATTCTTAAATGCATACTTTTTAGCACAGCTTTAAATGCTTACCTGTCTTTTATCATATTCTTCCTACTTCAGCATCATCCGTATGTGTGCTAATTAGTAAGAAAAGAAAGTTAAACATAAAAGAGCATATTTTATAGTGGCACTGTCAACGAAAGGCAATCTAGACTTCTAATGCTCTTTTATTATTGGTGGACAACTTAATCATAGAAATGCCTAAATAATGTCCTTTAGTTAATCTTATTTTACATGAACACCCTGCAATACTTACCTCTGGGACCCTTAACAATGCAGGAGGCATGCTGATGACACCACTCTCATTACTAGTTTTCCACCCGTGCACAGGATGAACCTTAATACCTTAACAATGGCTGAGACCAATTTTGCTCAGTTTCCTCACTGCAAAGGATAAACTGCTCCTACCAGGGACGAACGCTACAATCACACTACAAACCTCATTGCTCAATTCTGACTTTTTGCTCAGATACAATTTGCCTATTTTGACAGTTCACATTCATAAATACAACTGACCTGTATTGGGCGGAGTGGTGGCTCTGAGGCTAAGGATCTGCGCTGGTATCCCAAAGGTTGCCGGTTCGAATCCCCGTCACTGCCAAAAGAGATCCTACTCTGCTGGGCCCTTGAGCAAGGCCCTTAACCTTCAGTTGCTCCAGGGGCGCTGTAAAATGGCTGACCCTGCGCTCTGACCCCATGAGATATGCGAAAACTAACAAATTCCTAATACAAGAAATTGTATAAGGTGAAATAAAGAACAAAACCAAAAAAAAAACAAAATCTCACTGTAATATGAACACATCTGTCATCCAAAACAGCATGCATGCGCATATTGACTGTGCACAAATCATCTGCATTATCTACAACAAAAAAGAAAACATATTTGTAGGACAACTCATGGTGTTAAAACTGACGGAATGCATGTGCCAGTAGCAAGTGTATGCATTGCATTTCGCCCTGGAGGATGGCAAACATTCCACCAGTTATGCATGATAGGCCAAGAAGACAGGGAAAAAAAGTCACACGGCTAGCTTTTGCTGTTTTCTGGGGCTATTGCTGGCACCACAGCACCAAGAGATGTGTAGGTACGAGAAAGGAGCCAATAATGTTGGGACTGTGACTACTGTCACAGCTTGTAGCTTTCCTCCATTGTTGTTTTTGCCACTTTGTTAGTGCTGGCTGATGGTGGCAGCACTCTGTCCAAGGTATAGGGAAAAAAAAAAAAAAAACCACGTGAGTACCGATCTGACCGTTCTTATTCATGTTACATGGCCACGAATTGGATACATACCCGATCTAGGACCACATATGAAAAAGACTCAAATCTAAATTGAAAAGATCAGATATCTGTGTCCAAACCGACTTGAAAACATAAGATTTGTATCACAAGTGCAAAAAGTTGGATTTGAGTTACTTCAGCCTGTTAATGTGAACGTTGTCTAAATACCCTACAAAAGGTCAAGGGCCTTCTCCTGCCGGGATCACAAACCATTGCTATAATTTGACTTAACATCGCTTGTTATAATACTGAACCATTTAACACTTGTTATCTGGGTTAGGATCCTACAGAACATGGTGAGGTATCTTAATCCTTCATCCTATAGAACCTGCAACCCACCCATGACTGCTAGTGTCAGAAAACAACAGAGCAGTTTTAGTGAAATAGAAACAAACTTAACTTCAAACTAATGCATGCTTATTTAAAGATCAACCACACATATTGAACAATAGAATAGAAACATACAACCTGAATGATTCAAATCAAAGTCAGTTCAGTAAGCGTTGCGTCAGTTCATTTGACTTTTTAGCCATTGCAGTCTTTACCTTCTTGATCCAGCTGAAGTGTTCCTTTAACGTGTGAGGCATTGCACCATCTTTTTTTCTCTTGGGCCAGTTGGGGCTCTTATTTTTTTGCAGGTGGTACTTTTTTGTAAAAGCTGTAATCCAGCATGACAATAAGACTGTTATACAAATTAGCTAAGAAGAAAACATGATTTGTGTTCTTAGATGAGATGCCACTTTGGCATGAAGAAAAAAGTTTGTGTGTACTGATGACTGTGTCCTCCTATCAGCCCCTGTGCACTCTTGCTCTGATTTTTGGGTGGCCCCCCTCCCCGATACACCATATGGCCTATATATTAAGTTGGACCAAAAGCAATGCAAAATATGAAAATCGGTTCAGCTGTGTGTGATTGATGAACAGACAGACAAGTAGATAGAGCAACTAGAAGAAGTGAATGCAGCTACTTATGACTTGTATAAGTTATTTAAGGTGGAGAATCTTACCAAGCAAGACAACTCAAATGAAGCATAAAAATGTTACTGGAATACTAATTGACTTTTCTTTAAGAAACTGATTTGAACCAAGAATATGCAGCAACTATGGCCCTCCAGGACCGACTTTGCAGACCTTTAAACGTGACCCTGCAAAATGAAGCCAGACAGGTTTACTAATGTCTTTTTATTGTACACTTGTATGTAAAATGGCCATACTGCACTATTCCTATAAATTGCCAGGTCTGGTAAACATTCTGCTTCTTTGAAAATTTAAGGACTCGTTTAGAAATGGAATTCATACACTGAATGACTGTTCCTACCTTTTACAGTTCATCCAAAGTCACAAGCCACCAATGCTGACTGTGGACCAGGCTCTAAAGGAGGTGCTTCAGGAGATGAAAGAGTACCACTACATCTGAAGTGTCAATCTGAAGAAGAATCTGCTAAGGTTACAAACTGAGCTTCATCACAAAGAGACAAGGCCATGACATGATACAGTAAAACAGAATGGACTTGCAGAAAAGGGCACAAAGCCAGGATTTATATTTTTTTATTCTGAATCTTTTTGAGATATTAAAAATTCTTTTGTCACAATTTTATGTTTTTTTTTTTTTTTATTAACAGTATCATGGAAAGTGTGGCTTCCTATTGCACTCTTCTTACCTCTGAAACAAATCAGAGGCCAGTAGCACAATTTAACATAATGAAGTTTTATTGGTAACACAAATGTAACACTGAGACCTATCAACAATTTACAATGTAAGCTCAATTAATGTTTTAAAAAAACAAAAAAAAAAAAACAAAACAAAACAAAAAAAAAAAAAACAAAAATAAAAAACAAAGTATCTCCATAGCTCAAATCAGGATGGTGACATCTGCTTTTGTTTAAAAACTACAAACGATTGCAAACTCTTCATATTTATCATATTACCACATACACTCGATAAATAGATGGTTGTACTTTTCAGCATTAAAAAAAGCTGCTTTGGTGGTATGATTTTTTTTAGAAAAAACAGTTTTTCAAATTCCTCCAACTTATTTGAAAGTAAAAGATGTCTGGGCAGTAAAGTCCAGTTTATACGATAGGAAACAGTTCTGCACATTGCATGAACATGAAGCTGAGAAACTTGAAAGTAAGAGTGATTGTGTTCTGTAATAAAAAAGTGGGGAGTATCTCAGGAAAAAGAAAAAAAAAACACAACACAAAGTCACGGCAGAACTTGATGTGATGGGATTGGCTACTCCTGTTCTGCTTGTTCTTGCGGGTCCGGCTTAACTGTGGAAAAAGACAGCAGTGCTTCTCGTTAGAGCCCATTTTGGTATTCTGCAAGTAGGAAAGTGACAGCCTCTGCCAGGAGATGACCTGTAGAGCACAGTCACAAAATACAATCTACTCTTCTTCGTCTGTGAAAACAGGAGGGACTGAACACATCTGTATATATATATATTTTTTTAAGCAGACCTACAGATAAGTGTGGAACCATCAAAAGTGGCGTCTGCTTGCACTCCTCCTTGAAGCTCTGGGTGGTGCTTTAGTTTTATTTACCCATTTTCTCCACCATCTGGTAATGGCAATATATCTGTGAAAATGAGCTTTTACTAATCTCTGCGTGTAGTCGCTTAGAAGATAAATTTATAAACTGGGAAATGGCTTCATCAACTACAGTTACAGAATGATGGACCTTTCAAACTTATTTATGTTAATTATTAGCTTTTATTAGGATAGCATGGGAGTGCAGTAGTTAGCACTGCTGCGTCTTTGATCTAGCACCCTGGACTCAAATCCCATGCTTGGTCATTTTGGAGTGTGTGCATTGCCCTCGAGTTTTCGTTGCGTTTTCCTTCCACATCCCCAAAGATGTGTAGGTTTGGTTAACTGGTGGCTCTATGAGAGGTGTTCAATAATTTTATCTATGTGAGATATCATGTGATTTGTGTTACAAATCTGAACTTGTCACTGGAGAGGAGGACATACAGTATCTTGGCATACCGCACATGCAGTTTTGAGGTCATTTCATATCAAGCACTCACCAAGAGAGTGTACAAGAAAACTGACAGACTGGGAGTGTAGTTATGTCATTAAATTCCTTACAAAGAAAGAGAAGAAGCCAAAGGAAATCCAACAAAGGCTAAATGCTGTGTATGGCGATGGTGCACCTTTGTACTATAAGGTGACGTTTTGGGCCAAGCAAATTAAATGGGGTCGGGAATCAACTGAACATGACCCCTCCACATGGGGCATCCTGTGGAAGCATTGTGAATCCTTAATTTGCCAAAATGTGAAGGCCAAGATTATTGAAGATCGTCATGTTAAGGTTAATGTTACAGCCCATGAAGAAGGCATTTCAGATGGCACAGTTTCTACAATCATCCGTACTCATTTAATGATGTCAAAGACCAATTCAAGATGGGTTCCTCCAAAAGCTGACACCAGATCAGAAAGCACGTCGCCAGGAATTTACTTCAAAAAAATTCTACAGATTGTTACTGTGGAGGAAATGTGAATTCACCGTGACCCTCAAACCAAGCAAGAGTCCATGCAATGTAAGTATAAGGGATCCCTGACCCCCAAGAAATTTTGTGTGCAGCAGTCACCTGGAAAAGTCATTGTGAAAGTTTTCAGGGATGCAAAGAGTGTTCTTGCTATTAGAATTCTTGTCACACAGGGCATCCATCACTGGAGAAATCTACTCTTCAGCCACAATGAAGTCGTTACACGAGGCCATTAATCAGAAATTGAAACCATCCGTAGGCGTGTTGGTACTTCACAACTCACTTTCCCAAAAATCCCCAAAATTGAAGGCTTCTATCAGGGAAGTGTGGCTTCATAGAGCTCAGCCATCCACCATACGTACAGTCCAGACCTGTCCCCTAGTGAGTATTTTCTTTTTCAAATCCTGAAGAAATTCCAACTTGGATGGTGATTTTCCAACAGGTTGTCTGGAGAACCAAAATTTACCTTTCTATTCCAAAGGGATTAAAACACTGATGGCAAGGTGGACCAAGTGTATTGAAGTAATGAGGTGAGTTTGATCATCTGAAATTTATTTTCCTAGGTTAGATAAATTATTGGAACACCCCACATAAGTTGACTGCAGTGTAAGTAAAAGGGGCCTGCAGTGGACTGACACCCCATCGGTGCCATAGGTACAGTTGATGCCATAAGTTTACATACACCTGGGCTAAAAACTTTCAAACTCAAAATTCCCCAACCTCACACATGTCATGTTACCAAACGATTCATGTGTTAAGTCCACTAATGCATCTACTTAATTTCCCCCAAAATAATGATTAAGAAACAGATTTATTTCAGCTTTTAATCTCTATGTCAGATTTTCAGTGGGTCAAAAGTTTATATACACCAAGTTAGTATTTCATGATGTTGGCTTTAAATTGCTTAACCTGAAGCAAACACTTAAGGTAATCTTCTCCAAGTTTCGCACAATATTATCCCAGACCTCTGACCGACCCACTTCTCCTGACAGAACTGATCTGAGTCAAGTTTGTCGGCCTCCATGATTGGACATGTTTCTTCAGTTCAGTCCAGATTTTCAATGGGATTCAGGTCAGGGTTTTGTGATGGCCACTTCAGTACCGTCACATTGTTTTCTGCAAGTCATTTCTTGCCCCTTTGGAAGTATGCTTGGGATCAGTGTCCTGCTGGAAGACCCATTTGCAACCAAGCTTTAGCTTTCTGGCCAATGTCTTGAGATATTGCTTCTAAATTTCCATGTTATGCTCCTTCTTCATGATATCATCATTTTTTTTTTTTTTTTGAAGTGCACCAGTTCCCTTCCCAGCAAAACACACCCACAACATGTTGCTGCCTCCCCCACGCTTCACAGTTTGGATGGTGTTCTTTGAATTAAGAGCCTTATCCACCAGCGTCTATACATATCACTGATCATTATGGTCAAAAAGTTGAAATTTTGTTTCACCTGACCAGAGAACACACCAAAATATTACACTTTTGTCCTTGTGAGCAACTACAAACTGTTCTTGCATTTTTTAATGTTGATTTTGGAGGACTGTTTTTTTCACTGACTGGCATCTTTTCAGGCCATGGTAATAAAGTACTGTCTTGGTGGTGAATGATGACACTCTTGTTCTTGATGCCTTCAACTCTTTCACCAGTTCTTTAGTTTTTATCTTGGGGATCTGCTGAACCTTTTCAAAACAAACTTTGTCCATCCGTGGAAGTCAATTTGTGCCACTTTTCTGAGGCTGTAGGATCCCAAGCTTTTTATATTGTCATATAATTAATTGTATAGTTGCTCCTAGTACCTTGAACATTTTGGAGATGGATCCTAAGGAGGAACCCTACTTATGAAGGTCCACCATTTTCCTCCTAAGGTCTAGACTTGGTTCTTTTAATTCCCCATTGCCTTAACCATAAGAACCATAAATCATAAGAAGGCACTGGCCCAGTTAACAAATAACGATGACATTAAGCAACTCTGAAGCTGCTAAAAGCAATAACATTAACTCCTGAAGTCATTCATGCTGTTTAATCAGAGAGTCAATTTGGTGTGTGTAAACTTTTAACACACCGAAAATCTGACATAGATAGATTTATTTCAGCTTTTAACCACTATCATTATTTTGGAGAAACACTCTATAATTTAAATGAAGTAAATACACTCACTCAGTTAACACATGAATAGTTTGGTAGCGATATGTGTGAGGTTGGGGAATTTTGAGCCTGAAGATTTGTAGCCAACATGTATATATAAACTTATAGCTTTAACTGTGTATGTGAAAAACACAGGAGTGACGAATCTTGGAAAGTCAGCTCAGTGATTTGCCAGGGTACAAAATGCATTTCAGGGCATTCACACAAACACAGACCTATAACTACTCACTGTACTCATACAGAGCAGCCTGTGCTAACCTGCACATCTCTCAGATGGAAGGGGGAAGCCCTTCTGATCTCATCTTAGGATATTCAAATAGTACATTATTCTGACTTGTCCATCCCTGTTATGTAGAAGTGTAGTTGGATAGAAGCTTTGATATTTATATTTTTTCTACAAAAATGATGAGAAGATTTGAGGAAGAAGATGGGTCTAGCTGTAGTAATAAATAAATAAAACAACACTAAAGCAGTAGAAAAGTAATACTGCAGCCTTACCTTCATCCCTTGCTTTCATGCGTGCAATAAACGAGTAGCTTTTGTTCCTCCTGTAATTCTCATATGGGTCATCCAGAGAGACACCCACACCTTTGTACTTGTCCCACTTGTCACGTACGTCCCCTCCTTTAATGGGATCCTGAATTCCTTGTTCTTTGAGGCCAAGACCACCAGACCCACTCCAGCCTATAGTTTTGGGGGGGAGGAAAAAAATGAATCTTGCGCAAAAGCCTTGCCTCTTGATTAATGAGAATTGAGCCCTGCAGAGTTCACTTTGCAGCGAGCTCAGCAAAATCACAGAAATTTTCAGGAACTAGTTTTGAGTGGATAATGGTACAGCGGTCTTTTAAATGTCCCAGAGAGCTGGAGAAGTGTCTGCCAACTATGCTGGACCATTTAATTGTGGCCACAAATGTGATCTAAATTGTCGAGGCAGCACTGCTAATCACTGCACCAATGTGCCTCAAAAAACAAAAGATGCAGATGTAATGATAACCAAATACAACAAATGGCCACAAACTAGCAATAAGAAAGCAAAAAATAAAAATAAAAAAAAATCACGCTTATAGAGTTCTGATCTTGGGGCAAAGTGGCAGCGTGGGACTGGCTTGTTCCACTGTTTGAATTTGTGGCACAAGGCACAGCTGTAATGATTTTTTTGTTTCCACTTTTATCTGTGCAGATCCTCTGCACTTTTTGCTTTCATTAAGAAGATAGAAACATCTTGTAAACAGTAATTCATCTTTCGTTATCATTATTTCACAGGCTTTTGTTCTGATTAGAGGAAGGGAAGGGCTCCTTAAAGGTTTGTTTTGACTGCTAAGAGTAGCACGTGACTAATTTTACCTGCAAATTAGCCATGTGGTGCCGAGAGACTGAGGGAACCAAAAGGAATAGCATTATATGTCTAGTGGCAGTACCCCTAAAACTCTCTTTATGGTCAGCTAATGTATCCCTCAAATAAAAACACTGAATGTTTATATTTTTTTTAAATGCATGTGGGGTATAAATCTGGCTGGATCAGGTTATTGCATCATGTATGTGTGAAGGAGATTGGGCAGTGATCTTACAGTATGCATTTGTGAAAATTCTGGGTATAGCTGCTAGAGCTCTGTGATTTCATGCTGGCCTCCCAAAGCATTATGGGGAGCTAAGGAAAAATGCTCTTCTAAGCTGGATGCACAGCGAATTTCCAGGAAAATAACTGACGAAAAAAGTCATTTGCAAACTGTGCATTTATGCTGAGAAAAACACTTTGGTGAATTTAGCTAATCAACATTAATCTTGACGTTTACCATGCAAATGACACTAAAGATGTCTTCCTTCCAAAGTTTAATATTTTTAGATCAAACCAGAGGCCTAGCACAGAGAAACAAAGGCAGAGAAGGAGCTGTGCTAGCTGCTGAGTACTACAAAGCCTAAAAAGAGATTATCAAGAGCCAGAAAACACTGTTGTCTTTTCAGGTTCGTTTTAAAAATAACTATTTGCTTAATCAAGGACAAGTGCTGGTGTTTTATTAATAAATGGATACAACTGCCATTTTTTCCCCATCATTCTCCACTCAATAACTAATAATGACTAAGTTAAAACATGTTTTAAGAAAGATTTCCAAATTTATTAAAGGAAAAAAAAAAAACTGAAATCTCTCATTTAAACAAGTATTCAGCCCCATAATTCAGTACTTTGTAGAAGCCCCTTTGACAGCAATTACAGCTTAAGTCCTCTTGGATAATTCTGTACAGGTTTTGCACACCTGGATTTGGGCAGTTTATTCCTTTCAATTCAAATCAATCAATCAATTCAATTCACCAAAGATGGACAATCAAGTTCTAGACATGTCTCAACGAGAATTAAAGCAAACAGGATGCAGCTGTCCATAATTTGGAGTGCCATAGCAAAGGGTCTGAATACTTCTAGGAATGACAGATTTCGGTTTTTGATTTTAATACATTTGTAAATCTTTCTGAAAACATGTTTTCATTTTGTTATGGGTTACTGAGTTGAAATTGATGGACACAAATTCCAATTTACACATTTAAAATGAAATCTACACCACAGAAAGTGTGAAGAAAGCAAAGGGGGCTGAATACTTTCTGAAACCAATGTACAGAATCATTTTTTGCTTTGAACAGAGCATAACGATGCTTACCCATTTTCATTAGCATTTGGTGGCCCTTATTCTCTTCTCCCAGCCTCTGATCTGGTATTATTGGAGGAGGAACGATGCCAAGTCCAGATGTGGATCTTGAAATATACAGTCATACAAGTTGAAACAGTCAGACACAGAGACTTCACTGGCAAACATTTCTCTAAGACTAATATACAGTGGTGTGAAAAACTATTTGCCCCCTTCCTGATTTCTTATTCTTTCGCATGTTTGTCACACAAAATGTTTCTGATCATCAAACACATTTAACCATTAGTCAAATATAACACAAGTAAACACAAAATGCAGTTTGTAAATGGTGGTTTTTATTATTTAGGGAGAAAAAAAAATCCAAACCTACATGGCCCTGTGTGAAAAAGTAATTGCCCCCTGAACCTAATAACTGGTTGGGCCACCCTTAGCAGCAATAACTGCAATCAAGCGTTTGCGATAACTTGCAATGAGTCTTTTACAGCGCTCTGGAGGAATTTTGGCCCACTCATCTTTGCAAAATTGTTGTAATTCAGCTTTATTTGAGGGTTTTCTAGCATGAACCGCCTTTTTAAGGTCATGCCATAGCATCTCAATTGGATTCAGGTCAGGACTTTGATTAGGCCACTCCAAAGTCTTCATTTTGTTTTTCTTCAGCCATTCAGAGGTGGATTTTCTGGTGTGTTTTGGGTCATTGTCCTGTTGCAGCACCCAAGATCGCTTCAGCTTGAGTTGACGAACAGATGGCCGGACATTCTCCTTCAGGACTTTTTGGTAGACAGTAGAATTCATGGTTCCATCTATCACAGCAAGCCTTCCAGGTCCTGAAGCAGCAAAACAACCCCAGACCATCACACTACCACCACCATATTTTACTGTTGGTATGATGTTCTTTTTCTGAAATGCTGTGTTCCTTTTACGCCAGATGTAACGGGACATTTGCCTTCCAAAAAGTTCAACTTTTGTCTCATCAGTCCACAAGGTATTTTCCCAAAAGTCTTGGCAATCATTGAGATGTTTCTTAGCAAAATTGAGACGAGCCCTAATGTTCTTTTTGCTTAACAGTGGTTTGCGTCTTGGAAATCTGCCATGCAGGCCGTTTTTGCCCAGTCTCTTTCTTATGGTGGAGTTGTGAACACTGACCTTAATTGAGGCAAGTGAGGCCTGCAGTTCTTTAGACGTTGTCCTGGGGTCTTTTGTGACCTCTGGGATGAGTTGTCTCTGCGCTCTTGGGGTAATTTTGGTCGGCCGGCCACTCCTGGGAAGGTTCACCACTGTTCCATGTTTTTGCCATTTGTGGATAATGGCTCTCACTGTGGTTCGCTGGAGTCCCAAAGCTTTAGAAATGGCTTTATAACCTTTACCAGACTGATAGATCTCAATTACTTCTGTTCTCATTTGTTCCTGAATTTCTTTGGATCTTGGCATGATGTCTAGCTTTTGAGGTGCTTTTGGTCTACTTCTCTGTGTCAGGCAGCTCCTATTTAAGTGATTTCTTGATTGAAACAGGTGTGGCAGAAATCAGGCCTGGGGGTGGCTACGAAAATTGAACTCAGGTGTGATACACCACAGTTAGGTTATTTTTTAACAAGGGGGCAATTACTTTTTCACACAGGGCCATGTAGGTTTGGATTTTTTTTCTCCCTAAATAATAAAAACCATCATTTAAAAACTGCATTTTGTGTTTACTTGTGTTATATTTGACTAATGGTTAAATGTGTTTGATGATCAGAAACATTTTGTGTGACAAACATGCAAAAGAATAAGAAATCAGGAAGGGGGCAAATAGTTTTTCACACCACTGTATATGGCTCGGTTTCATTTCAATCTTATCTGAAAATCAAGTCCTAATTCACTGAGTAATGAAAAACAAGAACATAAAGGGGGAATAGAAGACAATAACTAAGGCATCAAAAACTAGCAGTAAAGGAAGAAACCGAGATCCCTATCAGTGCATTTTTCTTTGTCAAGAGCAACTCCAGGTTGAAGAAGACACACCCTATAGTTGGTCTTGCCAGATACTTACGGGGGTGTTGGGCTACGAGACTTTGACCTCCTCCTCTTTTCTGGAGTGTATGAGCGAGACCGAGACCTTGATCTGGAGTGTGACCTGCTACGTGATGACTGGGACTGACTCCTAAAAAGTTACGTGAAAGAGAGATTCCATTTAGCAGTTACAGTGACAAACAGAAGCAGATTAGGCACAGATACATAGGACCACATCACACATACTATGAAGCATATTCTAACTCCAGTACAGGTGTTTGACTGAATTATTGAAAGGCCATAAAGTTTCCTACCTAAATTTCCTAGCAATGGTTACAAAGATCAGCACCCTAACAAATAGTGTTCGATGGCCCACACAAAGGAGAGACCCACATTTTTCCTTACCTGGAATGTGACCGTGAGTATGACCTGGAGCGTGAACGTGATCTGGAACGGGATCTTGAGGAAGAACGTGAAGACTTGGAGGAATGGGAGCTGGAGCGAGATGAGGACCTGCCCCGACTTCTGGAACGGCTGCAGGAGGGACTGCCACGGGAACTGAAAAAGTGAAATAGGCAGCAATCAGAAAAGTGTTCTCATTATCTTTTTGAAACAGCGAAGAATCAGAATTTCCTTGCATAGGCCAAGATTTGAACAGAATGTGCTTCTCAAAAATAATTGTTCGGTACCCGTTATATCAAAGTGGATTTAAAAACCGCAGCATATGATGCTGCTTTCTATTTTTAATATGAGCTAGGAAAAACTAGTCTAACAAAACTAGTTCCTGTTGTACTACCATATTTTTTTATCCTGTTACAGTTGCATTTTACTACTTTCCACTTTCAACCTGGACCCTGGCTGAAGCAGCCTTAAAAACCTTGTAAGAATAAAACAGGAACAATCCTTTCTCCCCACGAGGTTCCCAGAACAATCTGAGAATATCTGTAAGTGATTTGGTTCTGTCTTCACATGTCGTAACCATTTCAACATTTTCAATAAGGTGTTTTTTTCAATAGTTGTCACCTATTGGTTTCAGCCTGATTTATTCTGCAGTCCACAAGACAATAGTCGAAGCACCGGTGTAGGTGGTATTTTTAACCATTCATTTTGGAGTTTTTTTGTGTTATGCTATACTTGTTTTTTTCTGCAAAATGGAGTTACAAGTACAATGGAATAAAGACGAACTGTAAAACATTGACGCTGTCTGAGCAGAAGACAGCATTTAATATGATTTGAGAACTTAAATGCAAATTATTGTAGCTTCTCTGGCATCTACTAAAAAACCTCTCCCGACAAAAAAAATTAAAATCCAGAGCAAAAAGTATAAAAATGCAACAAAGAAAAGTTATGTACTGCAGTAATTCATCCACATCCTGAATGTGTTCAAGTACAAAACTGTGTGTTGTAATCAGTGTGTAAGTAATGTCATCTTTAGCATTTCTGCTTGTAACAGAAATAGATCGGACGTGAGGAATTTAGTCTGATTCAGATTCCTCATACAAGTGTAAATGCAGCAAAGGGGTTAAAAAATTTTAAGATAATTACAGAATATGGTTCTTTCAAATGAAACATAAATAAGTCTAAGCCAGTGGTTGGTTCACTTAACTGGGAGGCGACATTTTATATATCGCCTCGTGTATATATATATATATATATATATATATATATATATATATATATATATATATATATTTGTGCTGAGAGTCCCAATCTTCGGTCATACATTGGCTGTGCCATGAAACAGTAGTGTGGGACCCGCTCATTCCACTGTTGTGGATTCAGGTGCAGCTGAAACACCTTTTTTGTTTCCCATGTATATGTGCAGATGCGTCACGCTTTTTTCTTCTATCAATAACAATGAAATGCCTTGTAAACAGTAATAAATATTTGGATATTTACTATTTCACAGGGTTTCCTGTACTCTCTGAGGTGGGTGGCGGGCGGTTAGGATTCCTTTAAGACTTGTTTTGACTCATAGTTGTGGCACATGGCTAATTATGCATACAAATTAGCCATGCAGCTTTCAGTTTTCCACACAGGGTCAGTGGTATATGTCTAGTGGCAGTACTAATAATATTCTCATTATGGTCAGCTAATGTACCCCTCAAATGAAATTTTTTTTTTTTTGTTTTTTTAAAAAAACACCTGTGGGGTGGAAGGCCTGAGTCCTGATTGATTGTACGCATAATGGGGCATGAAATATTTCCTGGAAAATATTTAACAACTCACCAATGAACATACTCACTTCGAAAAATGCTTTGGTGAATGTCACTGATTCACACTATTAATAAATATAAGATTTTAAAAAGATTGTCAAGACTACTGCAAAATACAGGGTAAAATATGGCCCGTGTAGGGTGGCCCTCACATATTCTAATGCGACACTAGGGGATCTAGGAGGAATAAAGGTGAGAACCTATGATCTAGGCTAATTAGTTTCAAGGTTGCACATGCACAAATTATTTGATGCCAAGGCAGTCAAAGATTGACCAATTAAGACCCAATTTTCAATACTTCTCTATATTCTGTATGTACATAGCTTATTTCTAGCAGAATCTCTACACTGGGATTGAAATAATAAACTGAAGCATAACCTTATACTATGATTTTCATTCATGTAAACTAAATAGTGCATTTAAAAATCATGTTACTAAACACAATGAAATAACATTTCAGCTCACCTATTTCGTTTATCATGAGACTTCTTCTGTCTTGCTCTCATTTTTGCTCTGAAGAATTCATACAAGCCATTCTGTTCCCATCCCTCACTAATAAAACGAATGCATAAATAAATTGCAAACCACTAGCTCGAGGGAGGAAATAATACCCAAAACACAAGGAGGAAGGAGATACAGTTTTCATTTATGGGTCTGTCACCAGTGAAAAGTAAAAGCACAAAAAATAAATTTGGGTCGGGGTTAATGGGAGGGAAATTAATAATGTACACCACAAATAACAGAGATCTTCAGTGTAAAGAGAATCAAAGTGCATGTTTACACTATTTGCAATCTAGATTAAATATTAAACACCAAAATTTCCTGACTTAGAAAGTTTGCATTTACATTATAACCTGATCCAGGTTATCGAACTTTGACCAAAGCCCCGGCTTTGCCTATAAAAAAAAATACTGCATAAATACTGCAGTACTTTGACCTTTTGGGGGGACATAATGCCCAGGTCAAAATATGTAAACCTGATTCAACTTTTCCAAATTATTACTCAGCTGTATCTGGATAACAATTAAGCTCATAACAGGGCAGCCTATTTAACAAGACCCTTGAAACTGAACGGAACATTAATAATAAAAAATGTAATGTATCTACTGTATCTTGCTTCCACTAGAGTACATATGACCGTATGTTTAATGACGTGCATTTTGCACAGCCACTATGCCCGTATCTGTATGCAGGTACTGGTTAAAGTTACATAATAAAAATTCACATTACATTAGCTTCTGCACTCACTAATAGTAATTTTCTGATAATACTGCTATGGTACTTTTAAAGTCACCTCATACCAGTACATTTGATTTAAGCTTGTGTTTATCTATTGAATTAGTTACCGTAACATGAACATTTTTATAGCATTCAATCCCCAATATCATTTGACAGTTTACACAACACTTAACTTTATACAGAATGCATGCATTGGCATAATTCTAAGCGTGGCAGCCAACATTTCAGCTAGAAAGAACTGTAAGATGACCAAACCTGTTTCTTGGTCTGTCATGAGAAGGTGGGCTGTAAAAAGCCTCAACAGCAGCAAGCAGCCGGTCACTGGGGGGCATTGGTGGTGGAAGGCGAATATCCTTAGGGTCCAAAGGCTTGTAGTCATGGTCCTCGAGCTAACAAAAACAATGGTGCAAATTTACAAAAAGGCACCCTTAAATAAAATTTCTGAAAGAAGAGAAAATCCATGCCACATATTACCTTCACAAGAGGGGCCATAAGCCCTGCAGGAAGGTCAAAATAGGGCACATTGGGCACCAAGCTGGGGTCATCATGGTTCATGTGAGAAGGGCCCTGCCGTCTCAGATGAGGCGGCTGTCCATTAAAGCCATGGGGAGGTGGCCCAAAATCTGGATGCTGTGGCCCTGCCCAAGGTGGGTGGTTTTCCATTCCAGGTGGAGGTATTCGATGGCCAGGATGATGATGAGGAGGAGGGCCCATATCTGAACAATAAATAAGAAGGTGGTAATATTTTAATCAACAAAAATAACAATTCTTGCTTAAAAAAGCTATCCAAAAGCAGGATAAGATGCAAATGCTGTTTATGATTGACATGCAAAAATGTCAAAACTATCATGAAATGTAGCATTTGCTACTGAATAGAATTATTCAGCCTGACAATGAAAGGATGCAAAAAAAATGTTTGTACGCATTTTCTGTATGTATACAAGTCACAACACCCTATGGAACAACTGCCCAAATTAAATAAGTCTATATTCCCTCTCTATACTACGCCAATAAAATTAAATTGTAAACCATAAGCTATATGTGCTTCATAAACACTGGTGTCCAAAAGTAGCTATGGCTGTCAAAGTTTGTGTATTATTCCACACAAATGGTTTTCTCTTTAGATAAGAGGAAGGAAAATGCCCCAAAAAATTGCACATGTCAACTATTTTTGTAGGAGCCTTTCATTACCACTAATTGTACATCATTTCTTTTTACCTATCATTAACATTAAGAGTGGACAGAGCCGACTACACTTCCTTAGAAGGCTGGTGTCCTTCAACATCTGCAATAAGATGCTGCAGATGTTCTATCAGACGGTTGTGGCGAGCATCCTCTTCTACACGGTGTTGTGCTGGGGAGGCAGCATAAAGAAGAAGAACGCCTCACGCCTGGACAAACTGGTGAGGAAGGCAGGCTCTATTGTAGGCATGGAGCTGGACAGTTTGACATCTGTGGTGGATCGACGGATGCTGAGCAGGCTCCTGTCAATCATGGAGAATCCACTGCATCCACTGAACAGGATCATCCAGACAGAGAAGCAGCTTCAGCGACAGACTGCTGTCACCGTCCTGCTCCACTGACAGACTGAGGAGATCGTTCCTCCACCACACTATGCGACTCTTCAATTCCACCGGGGGGGATAAACGTTAACATTACACAAAGTTATTGTCTGTTATACCTGCCTCACACTCTCCACCTTGCATTTTTTTTTTAACTTGCACTGTTTTTATCGCTCTTTAATTAATATTGTTTTTATCAGTATGCTGCTGCTGGAGTATGTGAATTTCCCCTTGGGGACTGATTGATTGAGTGAGTATGTATCTATGTACAGTTAGGTCCATAAATATTTGGACAGAGACAACTTTTTTCTATTTTTGGTTCTGTACATCACCACAATGAATTTTAAATGAAACAACTCAGATGCAGTTGAAGTGCAGACTTTCAGCTTTAATTCAGTGGGGTGAACAAAACGATTGTATAAAAATGTGAGGCAACTAAAGCATTTTATTAACACAATCAATTCATTTCAGGGGCTCAAAAATAATTGGACAAATTAAATAACTGGAAATAAAATGTTCATTTCTAATACTTGGTTGAAAACCCTTTGCTGGCAATGACAGCCTGAAGTCTTGAACTCATGGACATCACCAGATGCTGGGTTTCCTCCTTTTTAACGCTCTGTCAGGCCTTTACTGCAGCGGCTTTCAGTTGCTGTTTGTTTGTGGGCCTTTCTGTCAGAAGTTTAGTCTTCAACAAGTGAAATGCCTGCTCAATTGGGTTAAGATCAGGTGACTGACTTGGCCATTCAAGAATTTTCCACTTCCTTGCTTTAATAAACTCCTGGGTTGCTTTGGCTGTATGTTTTGGGTCATTGTCCATCTGTATCATGAAACGGCATCCAATCAATTTGACTGCATTTAGCTAGATTTGAGCTGACAGTATGTCTCTGAACACCTCAGAATTCATTCGGCTGCTTCTGTCCTGTGTCACATCATCAATAAACTCTAGTGTCCCAGTGCCACTGGCAGCCATGCACACCCAAGCCATCACACTGCCTCCACCGTGTTTTACAGATGATGTGGTATGCTTTGGATAATGAGCTGTTCCACACCTTCTCCACACTTTTTTCTTGCCATCATTCTGGTAGAGGTAGATCTTGGTTTCATCTGTCCAAAGAATGTTTTTCCAGAACTGTGCTGGCTTTTTTAGATGTTCTTTAGCAAAGTCCAATCTAGCCTTTCTATTCTTGAGGCTTATGAGTGGCTTGCACCTTGCAGTGCACCCTCTGTATTTACTTTCATGCAGTCTTCTCTTTATGGTAGACTTGGATATCGATACGCCGACCCCCTGGAGAGTGTTGTTCACTTGGTTGGCTGTTGTGAAGGGGTTTCTCTTCACCATGGAAATGATTCTGCGATCATCCACCACTGTTGTCTTCCGTGGACGTCCAGGTCTTTTTGCGTTGCTGAGTTCACCAATGCTTGCTTTCTTTCTCAGGATGTACCAAACTGTAGATTTTGCCACTCGTAATATTGTACCAATTTCTCAGATGGGTTTTTTCTGTTTTCGCAACTTAAGGATGGCTTCTTTCACTTGCATGGAGAGCTCCTTTGACCACATGTTGTCTGTTCACAGCAAAATCTTCCACATGCAAGCACCACACCTCAAATCAACTCCATGCCTTTTATTTGCTTAATTGATAATGACATAACGATGGACTTGCCCACACCTGTCCATGAAATAGCCTTTGAGTCAATTGTCCAATTACTTTTGAGCCCCTGAAATGAAGGGATTGTGTTCAAAAAATGCTTTAGTTGCCTCACATTTTTATGCAATTGTTTTGTTCACCCCACTGAATTAAAGCTGAAAGTCTGCACTTCAACTGCATCCAAGTTGTTTCATTTCAAATTCATTGTGGTAATGTACAGAACCAAAATTAGAAAAAAGTTGTCTCTGTCCAAATATTTATGGACCTAACTGTATGATTGGATGGAAATCTGCATTTCATTGTCATGCTACTTGTAGTGTGTTCAATGACAATAAAGTTGAATCAAATCTAATCTTAATACATAATTCACCTGCCTCCTCACTCACGTCCGTCTGAAGCCGAATGCGCAGTCGCCTTATGTGCAGCTGCCCGAAAAACCTTACGAGACCGACATCCAACCCCAACATCGCAGCAGGTGGTGGATTTACGGCCGCAAAAATTCAAAGAGAAAGGCGACTTCGATTAAAGCTCTAGAGGCCTGAAAGGCGATTTCGACTACAGCTCGAGGCCTAATGACGCATTCTGATTCAATTACGCATACATTCAATACACCTATATCAGGATTGTGGTGCTTATACTTATTACTATTCCATATTGTACTGGAACATTCATCATTCAATATACTATACTAATTATAGTATAGGCCTGAAAAATTCAACAACTAACAGTACAAGCCTGTACAGTAATGAGTAAAGTGGACTACAATCATTACAAAACAACTTCGTTACTTATCATTTGTTCTTCATACACTGCTGACACCAACTCGTGCCCGTTTCATCTTACGTTGTCGAAACAGGCTCTTTGTCTAGTATAATATAAAATGGCTCACTGGCAGACATTTATGTGCCTCCTCATAGTAAATTTAGAAGAACGCCATCTCAGTTTTGCACTGTTGTACAGAGAAAGCTGCCAGGAAATTCACTTTATGTTTAAAGACACCAGCATTTCACATTGTGACCTTTTGATGGAATTCAGACATTTCTGCATAAAGCAAAAAGGAACAGTAGTTTTGGATTTTAACATTCTAACATTGGCTTTATTGGTATTTGAGGGAGTTACGAGCAGAAATGCAATTAAAACAATTTCGGAGATTACCTGGGCTGCTAAAGAACAGAAGTCCATAATACACTAGGACTTCACCATACCATATTTCAAAATAATAATTAATTAAAGACCAATATTACTGTTGCATCGTCATTTCTTACCTCCAGGAAAGTCCCCCTGTGGATAGTCAAAGCGATGAGGTGGATACGGTGGCCGATCAAAGTGATGGCGGGGTGGGAAATCATCTTGCATGAATCGTGGCGGGAAGCGGTTAAAATTATGTGGATGAGGAGGCTGGGTAAACTGCGGGGGTTGCTGGTGTGGTGGAAACGGACCTCGGAAATGAGGAGGCCGCTGCATTCGGAAAGGAGGCTCCCTCTGTCCCCATGGTGGCTGCTCAGCTTGATTGCTCCAAGGTCCTTCAAATTGGTTGTTCCAGTTGGGCTCGGGTGGATTGTTCCAAGGTGCTGCTTCCCGTTGGTTATTCCAATTCGGATTTGGATCCCGCTGTTCATTCCACATCCCCTCGTGGCTGTTCCACGGTGGGCATGGAGGTGGCCCCTGAGGAGGTGGGAACGGTGGCTGCTCAAATGGCTTAATAAAAAAAAATACACATATATATAAATAACTAAATAAATCAACAAAAAATGCAATTAATTCACTAAGAATTTAAGAAAGCACCTCACAAATGTATTTTCAACATTCTCAGGAAACCTTTACTCTAGTAAGCTACAGGAACATCAAGGTGTACGACTTATACCTACAAGTAAACTAAAACAACTAAAAGGACTGCATGATTGCTGTCATCATTTAATAATGAAAGAATATAATCAAGTTTCAGCTGTAGGCTGGAGACAACAAAACCCAGAGGGCACCATTATTTCAAGAACCCATCTATTTCAAAAAGGCAGCTTCAGCAAGAAGACCCAAGAAAGTATCCAGCTCAGCTTCACACACACTTTCTCCTAGTACCTGCTGTTGCTGGTTCCAAGCTGGAGTATGCTGAGGTTCAAACCAAGTGGGCTTTGAAGGTGGAATGGGATCATTTGGCACTCTGGTTGCAGTGGTGGCTGTGGGTGGAACAGGATCCTGTGCAACAGGTGGAGGTGTATCATAATCTGTAGCTGGAGGAGGTGCCAGGGTTGTCTTAGGTTCCACTAGATTTGCTAGGGTAAAATATACATGATTAACAGTAATGAGCAAATGTTATAAATTACTACCCTACCAGAGATAAAAAAGAAAAAAAACATTGAATACAGAAGCATATTGATATATTTACACTTAAAATTTGTTTTTTCTTAGAAATGGAGGGAACTGTGGTAGGAATTTCAAGAATTAACACGTTAAAAAAAAGAAAGTTTCAAAACCTGTATCTTTGGATCATACATATATACACTTACATACATACATTATATATACACACTCAGACACACATACATACACACATATAATTGCATTTCCCATTCTACGTTAAATACTTACAGAAATTCTCTGATGATTCTACACTTTTGAGGTGTATTGACAAGGGGGATGAAACAGAGCAGGGGAGTCAGGGAGAGAACTTGAAGAATTATCTATAACTCAACGTAAGCAAAATCATGGAACTAGTAATTGACTTTTGCCACACCAAAGAGCCTCTATGCCCATTTACAATTCAAGGAGTGGATGTGGAGATGGTACAATACTTTAGGTATCTGGGGGTCCACATAATGACAGGTTGGACTGGTCTCATAACACAAGGTGATTGTGTTCCTTCAATTTGGGTAGTGACATCCTTTACATATTCTACAACTCTGTGTTGCGATATTTTACGCTATGGAGTGCTGGTAATCACTCTCTTACCAAATCAAGAAGCCAAATAAGAAGACAGGCTCAGTTTATGGGATGTACTTTTGACTTTCTGGCAGTAGCAGGGGAGGAGATAACGAAAACAAAACTGATGACCTTTATGAATGAAGCTGCATATCCACTCTCTGACACACTAGCGTTGAGGACATTCAGCCAACAAATTTTTCAGCACTTTCTGGGACTTCTTTATACCTACAGTAACACTCCTGTGAAGTCAGAAGTTTCCTTCTTTTGTGTAACTGTGGCGTATATTTGTCAATTTATTTTTTCATTTACTGAGCATTTTTAAAAAGACAAATTTCCCCATCAGGACAAATAAAGTATCATCTACCTATATTCTTTTTTCTCTTTCTGTGACAAGGTAAGCCCTGAAGTGGCAGCAGGTTTACTATTTAATTACTTCTCTGAATATTTAGCATCAAGCCTTTCTCTCACTAATGTTTAACTAGTTCTTCTTCTAGAATACTTTTATGTGCTCCAAAATGTGGTGCTCAAAATTCTAAGGGCTCATTTATACTTCACGCTTAGAACGCATACGTGCCTGCATCATGGCCGCCACATGTTCATTTGATGCATCCTCTGAGCAGGTCCTCAGAAATTAATGCGACGCATGCGCGAGTTGCAGAACCAGCAAAAAGTCGGGGGGGCGCAGTGTGCTAAAAATTGGAATGTGACGTCAGAGTCTCTGTTTACTATCTACATGTGACAGAAAGTCGCTTTGCGGATCCTACGAGATCGATGTGCGTGCTTTAAAAGTTGGAATGTGACGTCAGAGTCTCTGTTTACTATCTACATATGACAGAAAGCCGCTCTGCGGATCCTACGAGATCGATGTGCGTGCTTCGATATTTGATAAATGGTTCGATGTGGTGAAGCAAAATGCCAACATACAGATGTATTCATGGTGCTTTTATATTCAAGCATCACATATTCCTGATCGTAATGACACGATACGTTTTAAAATTCTCACATACTGTGCCATCTTTTTTCTAGGGCTTCCTCTGCTCCTGACAGCAGCGAATCGCCAGCAATAGATCGCCACACTGAGCACATTAAATGTATGATATTCCAACTCTCTGCACATTTAGAATCCTTAAGATTTATACTTGATATCACTTTCATGATGAAAAGCATTTAAGTATGTATATTACATTTTACAGATAAATCGGTAATTTCATTTAAATAATGAATACTGTTAATAGGACGGAGTGGTGGCTCTGAGGCTAGGGATATACACTGGCAATCGGAAGGTTGCCGGTTCGAATCCCGTAAATGCCAAAGGGGACTCTGCTCTATTGGGCCCTTCAGCAAAGTCCTTAACCTGCAATTGCTGAGCGCTTTTAGCAGTGAGAAAAGCGCTATATAAATGCAAAGAATTATTATAATTACACACATGGGGTGACACAGTGGCGGAGCGTTAGCGCTCCTGTCTTGCAGGGAGTCACGTCACTGATATTCCCTGCCTGGAGTTTACATGTTTTCCTGCTGGGCTTCCTCAGTGTGCTCCAGTTTCCTTCCAAAGATATGCAGATTTGGGGATTTGGTGCTGCTAAAATGACGCTAGTGTATGTATGTGCTTGTATTCACCTTGCGATGAGCATCTGGAGCATCATCCAGGGATTGTTTCTCACTCATGCCCAATGCTTGCTGGAATGGACACATCCCTGGATTTAATCAATAAACATCCTTTTCAGAGATATTGCGGTAAGGTGTAATCGGAATTTAATGGGTGTTCTAGACAATTCACAACACAGAGAAGCCGAACATGTTCTCACCGTGATAATATCTCGCACTGCCACCTGGTGGATTCCTCCAGATTTACGAAAATTACATGTTCAAGTATAAACACTTCAACGCTTACGTAGCAGGAGCGTCCACTGCAGCATGCGTCACATGAAGTATAACTCCGGCCTAACTTTCAAAGTACTAGCTGCAACCTATTTCATGAAGAACAATCTCTTTGTTGTTCATACTCAACTGCTTGATGATGTTTTTTTCATTTCCTTTACAAGTGTTAATTCTCTGGTTATTATCATTGCTGATTGAAATGAAAAGCATTATGTGCAGAGGAGTTTGCAAGTAAGCCCTGTGTCTCAAAGAGATTTTGTTGGGATGCTTCAGTTTTGCTCCCAAATCCCTAAAGATTTACATGTTAAATGTACAAGATTTTAGCATAACTCTGCAACATAGCAAAATGTGAAAAGAATTAAGGGGTTTTAATACTTTCGGAATCCACTGCAAGTATACCTAGAAGCAGCACAAATTGAAAAGCAAAGAATTTGAAATTAAATATAACAAGGATAAGGTAATGTCACTGTCCTTCTTACATGTTGTAAAAGGCTTGATAGATCACTACACTAAATGTACTTGTGCCCAAAACATTAACATTTATATGTTACTTACATAAAAGCCAGATCTAATGTTATTTATTTAGATTTATTTACTTACTTTCTACAGCATAAAGTCACAAGTAGACTGCAGAGCTTCCTGTGTTTGATCGACACGTGCATGCTCAAAAAATACATGTGTAATGCCACGAAAAGTGCCCGCTGACACTTCAGTTCGCAAGCAATGGTATGAGAATGCAGTCAGACTTTTTTTTTGGCCACATACACCGTCCAGATCTAAATACTAGCGTGGAGAGTCGCTTGCATACTGAAGAGTCTATAGCTGCAGGTGGAAACTGCCGTCACTGTACTTTGTATATAAGAGCCAGATCGAATGTTATTTACCTATTTATCCTGGGGGGGGTGGGATCGTGAACGCAACTGAGAGAATAAAACTGAATAAAAAAAAATAAATAAAAAAAATAACTAACCTTTACAAGTATCGTAAATTTACACAGGCTGTTACAGACTCAAATCAAATGTATGTTTTTATTCTAAGATAGTAAGAATAAGAGCAGCTCCCTTCTCAAAACAGAGTCGTCCGGGGTCGAACCCGTGAAGTTTGGATAACCAATCAACAGTTGTTACCATTGCGCCACTGAAGCGATCATATCAAAGGGGTGTGAATGCTGCACCCTAACGCGGGTTCTTTTTCTGCAGTTATATTCTTGAATAGAAGCGCACTTGTTCTGTTATATTTGTACCTTTTGTGAAAAGTGTTTTTGATATTTGGACTTCAGGCTTCACACATTAAACACGTCATGTCTACATTTTGTCAATTATTACTAAAACATGAAAAACGTTTCTGTTTTAACGATGTGTTTATATAGATTGTTGTAGACATGGAACACACATAAAATGCATGTGTTCCAAATAACCATATAGTATTTATAAAATGTGTCATTTTGCTTGACTTCTCACTCCATACAAAACAGACTTGAGCTGAGAAAACTGTGCGGCGGTGGGGGGTGGGGGAATGTGATAGTAGGCTGCTTGCTGCTTATCGACACATTTACAGGACAAAAGACGCTGATGGAGAGGTGCGAAGCGATTTAAGGTGGGACAGATCTACAAGTTTTTTCGTAGGCTCTGGTAATTCTAGCGTTAATATGTAGCCACTCAACATCATGCCTCTCCTCCCTTCTCTCTGGAGTCTGTCTGATGTCTTGTGTTTTATATAACACAAGGGAATAAAGAAGGAAAAAAGGGGACACAATTGCGACCAAACTGCCATACCTGTTAATTCTTTCTATAGTACTGGTTCCACCAGGCAGCATATTTTTGGCTGTCAGAAATATTATAGGAAACAGCTGTGCTGGAAAGACATCAAACTGTCGCTAAATTTGACATACCCAATCATTTTCAGTTGTGTAAATTGACATGGTCAGACAATGAGATCAGTAACAACAGTCAACAAGTTCTGATATACCTTACGACTAGAAGTTGCATAATTTAACATGGGCTTTAGTCTGCTTGTTTGCTTTTGGACTGAACAAAAAAAAGATTACCAAATGTTGGCTTCCTACCTGGAGGAGGGGCTGTGGGTGTCACTGGTGGTGGGGCTTGCTTCACTTCAGCTTCTACAGCTGCCAGCTGAGCAGCTGCTTGCTGCTGTTGCTGCTGCTGTTTTAAAGTACTGACAAACTCGTCATGTTGGGTTTTCAGAGTCTGAATCTCCTGCTGAAATGCTAACTGGACAGGTTGTACAACAGCAGCATATTCTGTAATCAAAGATGCCTGAAGCAAAAATGGAACAAAACATTAGCAAGAACTAGTTACTAGGGAAAATTGAAAGCAAGTAGCTGTGCATGCAGACCAGCCACAACAAATACAGATATAACCAAGAATGAGGGTCACTATGGCATTTCTGATCTGCAAAAAAAATAAAAATAAAAAAATATTATACTTAGACCTTAATTGATATTTTAAAAGTCAGAGATGGTTTACTCCGTAAGTGATTATACAGCTTAGGTTTCAAAATCACTGAAATATTATTGACCTATTAAACTTACCACAGGCATATACCATGGCATATAGATTTTAATAAATTCTGTTTTTTCATGATTTTTAAAAAGATAGGTGTATTTTCCATGAGGCATACAACCACTGTATCAATTAAAATCAGATACAAAATATCTATTTGTAAAAGAGTATTTACAGCACACTGTGTGTAATTAAATTTAAAATTTAGTTAGATTCACTTCTCAACCTGAGATGTTTTATTCTAACATTATCTGGAAATGTAATTTTGGTCTAACATCTTATGAAACAACAGTGAAGTGAGCACCAAGCTAAGCACTGCCATTATGTTGTTTTTTAACCTGACTGCACAAAAGAATAAAAAAAAAAAAGAAACCACCTGTAACAATAAGACAGGACAGCTACTGTGCTTGTGATATTCTAATCCTAAAAAATGGAGTGAACAGTAAAGAAAGTCAGACAAGATGGGTTACCTGATACTGTCCAAGGCCAAGGGCTGGACTTTGCAACTGCTGGATTATTTGCTCATCAAAGTAACCGTTCTTTTCCCAGAGTTGTAGAAGCTAAATTCAGAGAAAGACATAAAAGATAAAAGAGAACACCTTTGTGCATTAATAAATGAAAAAAATGTGAAAATAAACGAAGAGGCTATTTTTTCTTATTTTGAATCACTTAACTGAAAATATCCCCCTTCCTTTGGGAAAAAGGGCAAACTGAGAAAATTAACTAATATTAAACCCACAATACAATAAAATAAAATAATCTTTAACTCATAACTCTATATCCAAGCTCCCACAAAGCAGACAGTCTTCAGTAATGGACAGACCAAACTACAGAAGGCATCATTTTAGCTCTACGCATCAGTGAACATTTCAATGCATAATGTAAGAATTCCCAGGAAGAGAGGGTGTAGCCTTGTTCTCAGAAAATATCTTCGCCTTTGACACTTTAATCATAACCTTTGCTCTTTTAACTTTTTAAATGTTAAATTATAGATTTTTTGAATATTTAACTAACCCACTGAAACATCCCCCCTTTTCATGTGATGCGTGTAAAAAAAATTAAGCTTGGCTCCCAATTAATTTACTGGTGTAAGAAAATAATATTGGACTATTTAATGTCAAATCTCCAACCAATAATCCATTAACTTGTTATACCAGTGGCTGAAGGTTGGCACAAATATCATGAATTATTTTTTCCTTCAATTTTTTTGCAAAGCTGGAAACTCTTGCTTACGTTAATGTATTAGCTAATACAAATTACAGGTAATTGTGAAACTAACTTCACATTACAGTTGCCTATGTGAAAAACAGCCATTAAAATATGAGCACTTGGTGAACAGTCAACGGGCATTTTTCCCACCTAAAACAAACCTTTTAGCATTAAAGGAATGTGTTGGATTTTGGTGTGCTACAGAAAAAAAAAAATTACCCTACAATGAGACCTGCAGACATCTTTAATAAGAATAACACTCTTTCATTTTCACTGTGTTTGTTTCCAGGGGAAGACCATTGTCAACAGCTTAAAAACCTTAGTTTTTCCTCCTTTTAATTCATCCAAACTCACTCTGGCAATTTTTTGTTGTTTGTCCTCCTCTACAGCAAGAAAACTTGTACAGTAAATGGGCACTACCACCTTTTGTAGAGCTGTCAGCAGGTCCCGTTGTTGCTTTCGCTGACTAAATGAAAAGTTAAGAACATATTAGTAACAGACTCTTTGGCTTTATAACCTTAGAAGTCAGTATTGTGAGATTGTACTGATCAAGAAAGAAAATAAACAACTAGCAGCCTGAACAGCAATACTTGATATGAAACAAAGACAACAGCAACCTTTATTTTTATTTATAAATATGTGACATTACATTCAGTTACAGCAAGCAACTGGACTTTATCAAGAAGGCAAACTTTATCCTCGGCTAAACTACCTCTTACTGATCTGCTCTCCTTAGTAGTTTTACTTACCAGTGGTGCAGGACATCATTGATGAGATAAATCAGGTGCAGCCTGAGCTCAAAGTGAGCACCATCAGCTGTGATGCGATTGCGCAGATGTTCAGCCATTAATTCACAGTGCTGAGATGTTTTGGCATTGTTGAACATCCAGTTCTTTCCAGCCTAAAAATACATTAATGAAAACAAGGTTGGTTGTAATCTGTGATAAGACAAAAGCATTCCTTTTAGGTACGCTCTAATCAGGTTTTTTTTAAGTCCGATACCGATCGAGTGTTTTTTTTAGTGAAAATTGGCCGATTTAGATTGACGGCCGATGGATCAGAGCATCCCTAATTTCTTTGTGCAGTTAAAAACCTAGGTGTGCTTGAGGAGAAATTATTGTTAATGACTGACACGAAATAACTCTATAGAAACTCTTTAAATATCCTCAGTCATACAACAATCAATTTTACGATATTTCTAACATATATTTGCCATTTTCTCCAGTTATATTCAGTGCTTTGATATGTTGTGAACTGGAGGATAAAATCATCCTTTTCATAACTGCAGACTGCTTCTATTAAGTACAGTTCCTGAACAAACCTATCCGGAATGCCTGTTCCATCACATGGCGAACCCTGGACATACTGGAAGCTGTTGTGGAAAAGAGGATGTTGGCAAAATTGGTTGCCATCATGAAAAATCTCCTCCTGGAGGCCCTCTCTTGGAGCCACAGGCTCATTCAAACATGGTGTGCCAAGAAAAAACTATGGAGGTTTTTTCTGCCTACTGCTATCAGGCAATAGCGTTCGTTATTCGTTCTTTATTTCGCCTTATACAATTTCTTGTATTAGAAATTTGTTAGTTTTCGCATACCACTTGGGGTTAGAGTGCAGGGTCAGCCATTGTACAGCGCCCCTGGAGTAATTACAGGTTAAGGGTCTTGCTCAAGGGCCCAGCAGAGTAGGATCTCTTTTGGCAATGACGGGGATTCGAACCAACAACCCTCTGGATACCAGCGCAGATCCTTAGCCTCAGAGCCACCACTCCGCCCTAAATATACACACAATACACATTTTTATGTATGTAGGTATGTGCATTTCCAGTCAAAAGTTTTAGAACACCTCAATTTTTCTTCAAATTTAATCAGTTGAAATGCAACGAACAACCTAAACTGGTGAAAAGGTAAGCAGTAAACTGCCAGATGTTTAAATTTAAAGTCTAGGTTTGCAGAAACTGAAAGACAAAGGAAATTTCAGGATATTACAAATGAGCCTTCTTCAGGGAACAACTAATAGGTTACAATCTATAGATGGTCAGCAGCAATTTAAGTAGATTAAGCCTTGACAGTTGAAGCAAAAATTTTGCATGGGTGTCCCAACTTCTGTTGATTACTTAAAAACCCTGTTATGTTCTGTGTACATGTATATGTTAAGAACATTACTGCTCATCCCACAATAATACATGATAGCTTAACAGTGCACTTCTAATTTTGCCATGTTTATTATCTGCAATTAATATTACATGGACATTAGAAATACTTGAGCTTACCTACAGCAAAAGTAACAATTAAAAAAAAGGCTAGAAAAACACTTCTATGATAGTAGCCACAAAAAAAATAAAAAGTAATATGCAATATTGTTTAAAATGTCCATTACTCACTCCACATTGGGAGCTCATGTTGCTAAAAATTGTAATCTTAAATTTCCTAAATACTAAAAATGACATAACTAAAACAGCAGTCGTAAAGACATGGGCATACATCGAAATGGGAATTGACTGTAAACAGACACTCTGAAAACAGGTTAAAGAAAAATAATAAGTAAAAAATAAATTATGCACAAATGCTGTATAGCCAAGTAAGGTCTCTAAATTATTTAAATAGAAAAGACATTACAATATCATTTTATTATTATCATTATCATATACTATACTTATTGAATTTGCTATTTGGAAACTATAGTATCAAAAAACACATTATATACAGAATAAAGTAAATGTGTAATAATGCCCACGATCAGATTCTAGAGAGTAAGCATATTACTGCCATGTATGAAATTGTCATAGGTGAGCGTCACAGTGTTCTTATGTGGCAATTTAAGTGAACAACCAGGTTGTCTCAGTGACGCCAGATGTATAATAAATATACAGCTGGAAACGGCCATGAGTGAATTTTGCATAAAACTGGGTGGGAACAATTCGACGGCTCACTGACATTCTTATTTCTAAACAATGCTTCAGAGTAGGAGTGGTGATTTTGAACTGAAAATAGCAGAGGCCCTCTTGTTAACCTGGTCCGACAAAGAGCAAGCGTCTCATTACAATATACTGTCTATAGTTGAAAAGTCTTCAAAAAGAACCCATATAAATATGTATTGCATGTGCAGAGAGCACATTACATGTTAAAAATAAACATATCCTGTTGCAAGACAGAAACCTTTCCATAAAATCAAATTATAAGATTGGCATTCGAAAACACTAATGAATGAGTGGTAAACATGAATGATATGTTGTTGCAGGTACTGTAAGGGTTCTGTGTTGTTCAGTTGCAACAATACTGTGGGAATCAATGTAAGGCTGAAAGAATTGGTAGTTATATTCATGAAAATACGAACAGGAAAATATGCATCTGAAGTACACAATGTGTCACACCCAATCACAAAGACTGCCATTAAGACAGCTGAATACAAAATGTCACAGGAAATGCATATTTCAGTACTTAAAATGCCACAATCAACAAATCTGCCTAATGACACCAGTAAAGCATTGATAAGGTGCTCAGCACTCAACTTCTGACTACACGTATAAACAAGTAACTAAGTAAGGTTAACATTACTGCCTAATTGGAAGTGCAAACATGCCATGTCATAATATACTCAAGGTATTTTAACACATAGCATATTCATAGACCACAATGCTTAACTAAATTCTGTTTGCTGTTTTATGCCACATAGTGAGGCAATAGTCAAAATGACAGAACGATATCATAGCACACAGATGTATTTCTTCAGAGTTGAGGCACATAGCTGCAGTGGTGTGTGTGCGTGTGGTTTTCTGTCTCCTTTGTCATTTGTGCTACTGAGCTACTAAATTGATAAAAATAATTTTAGCATTTTTATTTTCTCTCAGTGTCAAGTCTTTTGTTCAGCTTCTTTTGCTCTCTCCCTGAAAGCCCAGTGGGTTAAACTTCTTAGACCGGAGTAATTGGGGGGTGTGTTTTAGGAAGAAGCCTTTGCAGTGCAGGATTTCACCGTTATTCACGGCTAACTTTTTAACAGGTTATACAAATTCTCATTTGAGAATCATGTCTAGCCCTATGCGACAAGGCCACCAGCAGGCTTATGTTTTGTTTGCATGATTATGTTTCAGGGCTAAAAATGTTCCTTTCAAACATGTCACATTTACAAAATGCAATCATTAAAACAAAGATAAATGAGCATTTACATAACTGATGGGTGTTATTCTAGAATAACACAAGTAACACTAAAACTTTCTGGTGTCAACAGGAGATCAAATATAACTATAAAAATATTAATATCTGCATCGCGAGTGTGAGCAAAGTCACTTTGAAAGTACTCTTTAAGGAACTTGTCAATGGATATTTCTGAAGATAATAAAACAAGTATGTAATATTTTAAGTGAACTATTCCTTTGAACTGATCAGTATTGTGTGTTCACTGCCCATTTAGTTTCAGGAGGACAACTGAATTTTTATAATATTACATTTCATCTCTAAAATGAATATACATTGAAGGTTTAACAAGAATAAATACTGTAACAGTACAGTGGATACAAAAATTCTACACACTCATGACAAAATTGCAGATTTTGTAAAATAAAAAAATGAAGCCAAGACAAATCGTGTCAGAACTTATTCGACCTTTACTGAAATCTATACAAACAAGGTGAAAACAAATCAGAAAATATTTAGTGAAAAAAGGAAAAAAAAAAAAACAATACAAAAAACCTGTGAACATGAGGCACATATTTTAATTAATGCCACCATACATACGTTTTACTGACATTACACACACAATACTTTTTCTGGAGGCTGTACTGTACTGCTTAGCTAGACAACAGTCACACTTGTACAAATTTATTTTCAGAGCAATCGATAGATAGAGATAGATAGATAGAGATAGATAGATACTTTATTAATCAAATATACATATGCTTTAAAACTCTCACCGAGATGGCATCCTTTGTGCAGGTGTCTATGATGGGCTGCAGCAGGTTGTCAAATTCGTTCATGTCCAGTTGAGTTTCTGTCAACAGCTTCTTTGTTTGTTGCTCCATGGCATGCATAATGGCTGTAGTAACTTGTTCCTTGACGTACAGAAACAAAATATCATACAGTTTTCCTCTTGTAATATTTGAAATGAACTGGATGCTCAACATCTTAAAAAGTTATTTTGTTTGCATTATCCTATTCTTAAAAGGCCATGCTCTACTATCTAACAGAATAAAACAATCATAAGCATATTTGCAAGAATGCACACAAATACAACTACAAAACAATAAAGCATCAAGAAACATTATGTTTTATGCAAAGTGTACAAAAAACGTAAGAAAATAATCAAGGCGTACCTGCCGAAGTGTATGTAGATGCTGTTCCTGCTGCTGCAGGTTCCATTGACTTTGCTGGATAAGTTCATCCACTGAAGGGGTGTTTGGTGGGATTGGTGGAGGAGGTGGTGGGAGGTTCTGTAATGAGGGCTGGGGATCTGGAGTATCCTGTCCTTGTTGCTTACACAGCACTAAGGACGGTACAAAAATGAGGGAAGAAAATTAAATCAATGCAAAGCAAATACAGATGTGAAGGTTTTTTGTTCTATTAGATTATTATGGCTAAGAAGTTAATTAGGTGAATATCTGGATAACCAATCTGTAGGCTTGCATTCGATCTGTTAGAAAAATGGAAGACTTAATGAAGACCCTTGGAACTAGAATGATCCGATTTTTATATAAAAGAGCAGAATCTAAATTAATCAAAATTAACTCCACATAATCCCGATAATATTAGGGAAAAAAAGTATTTTAGTTATTTATATACTATGCAATAAAAAAAAGCTTTCAAACCAGTGTGTGGTTACTTTCAATGAAAAAGACTTGGACTATAATATATATTTTAACCTTGTTTTTGTGGAGAAAACACAACAAAGTTTCTTACAGAACATAACCCAATGGTGAACAGCGCTGGACTACAGCAAACAATACAAAATGTCCATGTAAAAATCTCACGTTACTTGTGTGGCGTAATTCACACGTCACGTCATCCAGTCATACACTCAGAATACAAAAAACACATGCATTTTTGCCAAAATATTGTTATAGGGGACTCCTGACCAGTTAATGAGGGGGAGAGGCAGGTCTTGACTTTAAATGTAAATAATATTTAAAAAATATATATTTTTAGGTGGAGTATTCTTTTAAATGCCGCCATTGTATTAACGATGTACAACTCTGAAATAGAACTTTGTGAAAGTATCTTTTGCTTTGACCACCCCAGTAAGTCTTTTTGAATACGTGTCAAATACCTTGATTTTGTAGTTTTACTCTTCTAACCCCACTTGGCAAAAACGTTCAGTTGAGCTATGAGGTGGTCTCCTGTGTAATGGGCTCATTAGGCAAATTTACAAAAGAAGCTGCCTCCTCTACATCAAGGAGTCAGTGTCACGAGGAAGTGGACAAGGCTTGCTCGGAGGAGGGGGAAGGTGGAAAGAATGAGGAAAGGAAAGGAAGGAAGGAAACACAACTGAACTGTGACTAATTTATAAGGTGATAGAAACCTGTAGAAGGTATTGTTTAAATTAAAAACATCTTTCCTTAAACCCATGACTTTGTGGTTTGGTTGTGTCCAGGGTGCATGTGTGCCCCCTACAGGTCACAACATATATACATTTCTAATAATGAGAAAGGTGTGCTGCTACTCATACCAATTATCTTTTGGGTAAGTTAAACGAATCAGTAGATGTTACAAGACAATGACAGCAGTACTAATGTGACAGTAAATAGAAAATCATTCTGGTAAAGCTCAAAGTTTTAATATTGTAGAAAATTTTTGTGATTTTTGACTATAATTAGAGATTATAGTGTTTTTAATATTTTGATGCAAGCATCATGAGTTAGTATTCAAGTTTAATCAGGTACTTGAGCAAAACAATCAAAGTACATTACATCTAACAAGAAAATGCTTGTATTTAGTTACAGTATAATAATAAACTCAATTTAGGTTCCACCTAAGCAGCTGGATACATCTACTTAATGCAGAACAATACTGCTAGAATGGAACTTTTAACTTATTTAATAAGACATGTAATTCATTAAATTTACTGCAAATTCCCCCACAAATTGTGGGTGTGGGGTTAATGGATTAATAAGAACTGATCCAGTAATTTTACATGCAGTGCAAGTATTTTGTAAAGGAGACCAGAAATGAAAATTAGACGTGAAGAAATTCTTCTAAAGTTATCAGTGTATATTTAAATCTATAAGTCTATGAAAACTCTCATATACTTGTGTACCTTGACTCTGCTCTTTTCTAAACTAAAAGTATTCAGAAGTCATCATTGCTGCTATGTGTACCCATTTCATACATTCATCATGTTAGGGTTTTCAGAAATACTATATAGGTTTACAGGGTCATTACTGTCAAAGTGAACTTTATTGTCATTACAACCATATACAAGTATACAGATAGACGAAATTGTGAAGCTCAGGGTCCACAGTGTAACAACATGAAGTGCAAATAAAAAAATTAAAATTAAATTTAAAATTAAAATTAAGAACTAAAATGTTAATTTTTTGTCATGTGTAAGTACAGTAAAATTCTTACTTATATGTGCAAAATCGAAATACAACATATCGCTACTCTCTGGCAGTATGAGCAGCAAGTATAAAAATGTTACCTCAAAACTTCTATCCTCCATACCTCAAAAACCTCAGCACACAACTGTGATAAGTTAGCCAAATATGGTTATCAGTAGTAATATGGTTTATATAAAAATATACGGTATTAGAGTTCGGTGAAAAATAGTTTGTGCAATTTCATAATGGCAACTAGAAAGGTAATGTGTAACTAAGGACTTAATGTACAGGGAATGATCACACAATTCACAGAAGAGGCCAAAACATATTGCTTCAAAAAGGCACATTGTGAGAAGCAAAGCATTTTTCAAAACAAGCTAATGCTTGGCAGTCAAAGGAAGGCAAAGTATTTCATTAAGAGATTAACTGATTTTTCTGATTTTATTCATGTTTTCACATTAAAAAAAAAGAATTAAATGTTTTTGTACAAGCCGAGCAGCAAATCAACAGTTACCTCACCTACAAAATTCTCATCAAAAATGCAAGTCAATAGAATAAAGCTGGAAGTTGTAACAGCAAAAACAGTAATTCTGAAAATTCCCATAATGCATAAATGCCTGAGTAAAGCCTCACTCAGAATTAGAACATGCAAATGCCATGTATGAAGAATAATAAGAAATTGAGAATTACCTGTTTGTCAGAGACTTATTTAATCCATCTTAAAGCCACAGTATTATGCATTAATTTATAATATTTGTGTGTAAGTAAGTCTAGTGTTTTGCTACCAACAAAAACATTAAATATTTCAGAGCTTATACTTTTTCTACCAAGGTTTTTGTAAATTTCTTAATAAACATGAACCAGGCTTTTATACTCCCTCACAATCCATGCCAGTTTCTGGGATCTGTTTTTAGCGAGCTTGTGTGTTTGTCTGCATAACAGACTGCTTCTTACTAGAATACTAATCCACAGTAAACTAATATATTAAAATGTGTTGTTGAGTGAGGCCAAAGCCTATCCTGCAAAAACTGGGAGTATGGCAGAAAACATCCTATGCAAGTCTATCACATGGCCCTTTCACACTCACACACAGACACTCGCCAATTTGGAAATGCTGATTACTCTAACAAGCATCTTTTGGGGGATGTGGAGGAAAGCCTACATTGACAGAGGGAGAATTTACAAACTGCAAACGAGTATAAGCATGACACATGATTCAAACCAAAGACATCTGAACCATTAAGTAACACTGCTAACCACTGAGCCTCCATGCCAGCCCCAAAATAAACTATTAATTGGATACTTTAAATAATTAACACTTAACGGCGTTCAAGTGACCAGTTTTGAAAAAGGTCCATAGCAGAGACCAAACTAATTTTTAGATGACCCACGACCCACATTTTATGTGCACGACAGAGTTCAAATGAAGCTGCCCCAAGAGTTACAAAGGCCAGAGTTTAGAATAATTTGTTTAAAACATTTAAGTGTGAAAGCCCCCCATAGTGAGATATCACCTAGATACTGGGTATACTATGTTTCCAATTCTGCCTTTAAAAATTAAAATGATAACTCACACTGCTGTTGTTCCACAGCAAGTTTGTATTTGTAGTAACCGAAGAAATCTCCACCAAACAGGAAGGAAAACTTTGGGTTTTCTTTCTGTTTCTCCATAGTCATCTTCTCGAATTCTGGTCCATTTCGAGCCACAAATTGAGCAAGCTTGTCAATCACATTCCTCAGCTCTTGATCTTAATAAACAAAAACAAAAAAAAAAATTATAAAACAATTGTGTGTCTTTCTTGCATTGAAACTAAAACAAAGTTAACTATGTCATGCTACTTGCATTAAGGTGTCTGTGTCCTTATCTGTGCTGAATTACTTTGTGCTTGCTTGCTAGACAGAGATTTCTGCAAATAAACCATTTAAATGAAAACCTTCTTGAACCAATTACACTCAGACTGGTCAATCAATTCAGTTAATATACTGCATTTGATTAAAATCATAAACAGCTCTGCATGTAAGCTTAAATTTGAAAACTTTACCTGTCTCACAGTAGTTTACATAATGTTTTTAGGAGTTACAATAGTACTATTTGAAGATTTATTCAAATTCAACTTATGAAATATTTTAAATAAGATGGTAAGTAAACGGTAGATGGTAAGTAAACGGTAGACAGCAAGACTTTAGGGACCTACCAAGTTAAACTTGATGTCATTTTAGAGAAATTGCCTATTCTCATTAGAATATTTGTAATGCTTTAAAAAGACAAACATAATAAGTCTATCTTTTTCCAGTGCATTTTGCCAAATAGTATTAACAATTCTTTTAAAACAATTGTACTTTTGTTCATTTAGAATATAAAGAGGCCGCAAATTACGCTGACGTCCGAGGTTTGGTTCCCCAAGAGGTGAGCAGTAGAGTGTGTACGCCTGATGAGCCCAAATGAGGGCGAAACACGTGTCGTATACTCTTTGCTTTATTTGACAGTAAACTATGCAAACTATATATATATTCTTCAGAGATCCAAGGTATGGATGTCATGGTATTACCTACTATAAAGCCTTTGTCACAAATGTAGTCTTCATTTACATAATTTTAGCATGCTGGAGGCAGTTGCAGTGTGCTTCCTTGACGGACAGTTGTGTTTCTACATCTCCAGCAATTCAGCCAAATCAAACCGTTTATATTTTGTCTAGGGGGGGTAGAGATGAGCTCCTGTATGTGCAAAAGCTGATAATCAATGAATGAAAGCAGGTGTTCTGGACTATGCAAACAAAAGATAGATTTGTCTATCCAAAAATATGGGCCAAGACTGTGGCTGAACTTGTTATAACTGGAAAACATTCATACAGCCATCCATGCTGTCAGGGGGCACATTAATTGTCTATCAAAATGGAGTGAGCTCACAATACTTTGTAATTTTAAAACTGTGCTGAAAAGTCGTGAGGCAGCTGTGTGATCCATCATCCCCTGTCATTCCTAACCAAATAATTTGGCATCCTCAAAGCAACGGAATCCAGTAACTGCAGTCTCAAAATCTGACATGTTCTCCAATTCAAAACTGTGTAGTGTGATGCGGACTTAACCTACAATTCTACTACAAAAACTGATTCATATAGGGCATAAAAAGTCATTGCTGCCTTAATCTATTGTTGATCTAAAGCCCCAAAATCCATTTCTCTCACTTGTTTTTGTTTCTGAATGTTATTTTATTTGAAGAGCTTCTGCAAAAAGCCACATTTACCCATGGGGACAAAAAGTTCTATCTATCTAAAAGATACAGAAGAGTATTAGGGCTATGGAGAAAAAAAAGAAAATACGGACACAGTGAAGAAAAAAAAAGTATATGTCGAGAATAAAGTCAACATGCCAACTTTATTCTCGACATTTCCTTTTTAATCATTGCTTATGCCGAGATTAAAGTCAACATGTTGACTTTATTCTCGTAGTTTCCAACTTTATTCTCAACATTTCCTTTTAAATCATTGCTTATGCCGAGATTAAAGTCAACATGTTGACTTTATTCTCGTAGTTTCCAACTTTATTCTCGACATTTCCTTTTAAATCATTGCTTATGCCGAGATTAAAGTCAACATGTTGACTTTATTCTCGTAGTTTTTTCTTTTTTCATTAAAGTAGAACGTTGTAAACTCAAAATGAATATTTACTAGATTTTTTCAAACCCCGTCATAACTAATGTTGCACATTAAATGCTTCATAAGTGTTCCCGACCCATGTTAATTGCTACATGCTTCTTAAACTGACTTCCTCTTGCACCGAGAGGAGCCGCAGGCTGTGATCGCCACACAGAATACATTCACTTCAAGATATTAAGGCTCTCTGAACATTTAGAATTCATGATGCATTAATGTACTTCATCATGAAAATGGTATCAAGTATACATCTTAGCATTCTAAATGTTCAGAGAGCAGTAATATCATGAAGTGAATTAATTCTGATAACTGGTATGGAATAGTTCCTAAGTTGTTGTCAATAGACTTCTTTATCATATTTCATGAATGACTAGAAATGGTCTTTTACTTGAAATAACTGATTTGTCAAAATACTGAGTATATCTAATTTTTGCAGTTTTTATTTCAACCCCTGAAATATAATATTCATTTCATGTGGAATACAACAGCTTGAGCAGGTTTAATCACCAGTTAATCTAAGGCACAAGTTTTAGGGAAGGGGAATAAAATTAAACCCATTCAGACACAGTCAGAATGTGCAGTCTAAATACAAAAAGCAAACAGGTGTGTTAAAAAAAAAAAAAGTGCCACCAGGCCATCGACATTTAAAATTATTAATCAGTTGTTAGCCTTAAGACCTAAAAATTACTTCATTTTACTAAAATGTAGGTTACTTTGGTGTTTTCTCTTACATTTTAATATAAAATGCGTATAGCGTAGGGCATGCGGCATAACAACTTAACTATATGTAACCAAGTCTCTTCCTTTCTTCAACAGAACAGCTTCAAGAAGGGTCATTCCACCAAGAAAGTGCTACTTACCATGGCAGACATATTATAGCAGACTAGAGCTACCAACATGTCCTCTGCCCTCATACTCCTTGATCTCTCTCCTCTGACACAATCAAAAACAAGATCCTCCTTGCCATTCTCTCTGACCTTGGCATTACTGGAACTGCCCTGAGATGGTTCGAGTCTTACCTCTTGTGCAAATCATTCTGGCAATGAGGGATAACAAGGATGCAGCAGACAAGTAAGGGGGTGCCCCCAGGGACTGGTGGTGGCTCTCTCCTCTCTTTACACCTCCTCACTAGGCCCGATCATCCTGTCCCATGGCTTCTCTTACCAGTGCTATGCCCTGGACACCCAGCTTTATCTGTTATTCCCAACACAGGACCATATATCTCATCACCTAGAATCTCTGCACAGTACTGAGAAAAGCGCTATATAAATGTAATGAATTATTATTATTATTTCAGTGATATTGCAACTAGGACGTAGGAACACCATCTTCAGCACAACCTGGAAAAGACAGACCACCTTCTCATCCCAGCCAGCCTGTATACTTAGCATCCCAACTCTTTTCAGCTATGCTCATTATCATCAACATAGGCAAGGCTGTAGTGGTTAAGGCTTTGGACCAAGGAATTCAAACACAGATATCAACACCATGTGACCAAGAGCAAGTCACTCCATCGGCCTGTGCTTGAATTGGTAAAACAAAACAAATGTAACCAAGTGCACCTTAAATGTTGTAAACTTCCCTGGGTGAAGGCATCAGTCAAATAATAAGTAATAATAGTATTATTAGGTCAGTGGAGCGGCTTACTCTCTAGAACAAGCTATAAACAATTAATTGTTCATGAGTAAAACATTCCTGCATTAGATTAATTCCTGCTTATGCTAGGAACTTAGAATGTGTTGATAGTTATTGCAAAAACAATTTTTCAGAAAAAGTGTATTCTTTTGAATTGAATCAGTAGGAATACTATGAAATTTCAGTGAATATTATTATAATTATTAGATGATTGCATTTTCATTTGTTTACCTGTTCACTCAAATACAGTATTTCTTTTTTGTGTTTTTCATCAGTTGTTTGTGGTTCCCCTTTAAAGTCCACAGATAAAAATGTATATGCAAAGCAGTATCTGAAGTGGAAACACAAGTGCTGGTACCCTCTATGTTATGCTGATATATTAACATGAAGAATGCCGAGCAGTAGCTTTGAGCATTGTGACAGTTTCAGTTTTCCCATTAGAAACTCTAGAGCCACTATCCAAGACTGACTGTTCTGTTCTGGTATTTGCAGCACTGTGATCAAAGGGCAGTTGTGTTTTTAGTTTCAGTGCCGCAGTTGTGGGCTGGAGGTAGACAGAGCAGAACAGATAACCAAGATGAGAGCTGGTATTCAAAGGCAAAAAACGGGGCTTGCTAACCACTGCGCTTCATAAAAATTTCCCTTTTCATTTTACATGATCACGTCTCATTTTTCCTTTTCAGGACACTGCTCTGTGTTCAGTTGTCTGTCCACCCTATTTGGTTAGTAGTGCTATTTGCGTGGCCTGTCAATCACGTCTGCAGCATCCTTCGTTTGAATAAAGCACAATCTCAGCCCAGGGGGTATAAGTTAGCATAATATTAATAAATATCAACAAATAAAAATGTATCAACAAATTAAAAACAAAACATATCAGCTAATTTTCTTTTGTCTATAACAGGGGTCCTCAATCACAGTCCTGGAGGGCCGCAGGTTTTTGTTCTAACCTGGTTACTTTATTAGACGGCAATTCTTACCAATAATTTAATTGCATGGCTTGTTAGTGCTTTAACTCTGTCGTGTCAGGTAATTCTCATATCCTGGATTTTCTTACCCTTTCTAAGGATATCATCCAAATGGTTTGAAGGCTAAAATGGATGAGTGATTCTCAGTCTTTCACTTTCCTTCCAAGTATTTAATTAAACCCAATTGTGCATGATCAATACACACAGGTGTAAATGGTAACAAGCTAAATGGGAAAATGCTGGTCTCTTTTCTCATTTGCATGTTATTGCTAATTAGGAGCAATTAAAAACCAAGACTACAGCTGTTGAAGACTAAAATAAGCAGTAAGGGTTAAAAATCTTAATGAGCGAGACATCTAAAGTGAAGCAGAAGTGTTACTTCTTATTAAGCAATTGGGTTGGAGAAAAAACCTGTAACCACTGCGGCCCTCCAGGACTGTGATTGAGGACCCCTGGTCTATAACATCACCAAATATTAATCAAATCCAATAAGGCGTTTTTGAGATTGTGGTGTAGTTAAGGCTTAACCTTAAATCTTAATATATTGAAAATTCCTTTCTTTGCGGATAACTACTGTACTAGATGTACCATCCTGACGTATTTCAGCTTTTTAATTAGATGGGAAAGTGTTTTCATTGATGAGTGAGTGAACGGGTCAGTCAAAGCTGCATTACATACATATACACACACATAGATTCTAGTTACAGTTAGATTTGTAATTTAATACAATGCATAGGGTGGCTAATGATTTTATTTATAAAGTCATGTATTATTGTTATTTTATATTCTATTTAATGCACAGTCTTGGAATTTAGTAGTGAAGCACTTCAAAACATATCGCATGGTGTGTATAATTGTATGTGACAAGTAAAATGTGACGGGATTTGATCATATATTTGTCATAATACCTAAAATCCCTTCATTTTACCTAAAACTTCAGTTTGGTGTTTTTTCTTTGGTTTATATAGCAAAATGATTTTAGCGTAGGGCATACTGAATAGCAACTTAACTCTGTAAAAAGCCAAATTTCCCTCTGGGGACAAATAAAGTTCTATCTGTATTCTATAATAAAGCCCCTCTTAAACCTGGCATTAGAGAAGGAGTATTTAAACAGATAACTGCTTTTCTAAAATGAATTCACATAAATATGATTGTAGTGAGAAGTCAAGAAAAATGACACCTTTTATTGGCTAACTAAACAGAATACAAACATGCAAGTTTTCAAGGCAACTCAGGCCCCTTCTTCAGGCAAGATCGAAAGCTTGCATATTGCAATCTTTTTAGTTAGCCAATAAAAGGTGTCATTCTGCTTGACTTCTCACTTCATCCATAATGTTCAACGGTACAACACCCTAGTACTACATAGCTATGATTAAAAGTTACCATTACGAGCTGGAAATCTGTGTTTTAACCTGTCGAGGAATGCGGAAAACAAAAATATTTTTATACTACCAATTTTATGAATAATTATTACCATATCTCTACCATACATAAGAAATCTTTCAGTTCATTTAACAAGTGTGACAAAAACATCCAATTATTCATAGCATCTGCATATCAATGTAGACGTATGCATTGGTAAAATATACCGATTGTGAAAAATTATAATAACTGTACTTAAAAACAATTTCCCAGCCCTCCTGATACACATTCTTGGAAAACCTGAAAACGCGTTGAGGATTTTAGCGGGTCTGCCTCACTGTTTCTCCAACAGGTCGCAACTAACAGCCGTCACGACAAAAAGGCCTCCAAGGCAAAGCACCAGATTTCCGTGCCACAGGTGATGCCCGGTTACAACCCTTACCTTCAGGGGGTGGTGGCATGTCCATTGCTGTTAACCTGTGAAATCAGGAGGGGTCCCCCGGCTCACGGTAAAATATAAAGAATAAAAACAAACTAGATAACGAACAACACATTCAAGACTGAGCTACAGCATACACGCACCCGCCTCCTGCGCTTCTACGTCGGAAGTACGTCATACGTCGGCGTCACACACGCGCATGCGCCCACTAGTCACGAGCGTTTGCTACACTCCCGCCACTACCAGTCCTGCTGGAATCGATCGTTAGCTACGCCGGTCAGCCTGGGGGGATTTGCGCATTTGCTCGGTTTGCAGGTGGATGCTTTCTGACTTAACGTATTTGTTTTAAGTAACTCCTGTTTGAATAGCATTAATTGTATAATACATACGTTTTACGGTTGCGGAAAAATAAAATTGGTGTCGTTTTGTACTGAGAGGGTCGGCATTGGCAAGTTACGTGATTTGCAAAAAATGGCGAACAAGTCCCTAAATATATAAAAAGAACCATTATGTTGGTAAATCTCTACAACTTCCTTGGCACCTGAATCAGAAAATCAATTTGAAAACATTGAATACTATTTAAATACATTGTGTTCTACATTTAAACGAATCACTTGCACTACGCAACGAGGCTTTGGCTTACGTATACCCCCAATCTCGCCATGTTGTGATTTACTAAGACATTCACCTGGGATTTTCAAATACATCCGTACGTATTGTTCTGATGATAAAAATTTCTGAAACGTTTATTCTGCATTTAGAAAGAGAGGCAGTGTAATGTAGTGGTTAAGGCTTTGGACTTCAACCCTTGAGGTTGTGGGTTCAAATACTGGTAGTGACAGTGTGACCCTGAGCAAGTCATTTAACCTGTCTGTGTTAAATTGGGAAAAATGAAAGAAATGTAATCAACGCAAATGTAATTTTTTAATCTGTTTAACAATGGATGTTTTTCCTGTTCAGGGTTGGGAATAGAGCCTAACCTGGTAGCATCTGGTGGAAGGCAGGAACCACCCTAGATGTGCCAGCACCATACACTGGCAAGTATACAGTGAGGTTAGAATCACCAATCAGTCTAAAATGCACGTCTTGAGACTGCATGACCAAATCTCCTTTTACAATCAATAAAATAGGCCTGTATCTTGGGTTGGGCAAGTTTTGATGCCACCGAAGCCCCCACCTTATTCCTCTTTTCTGAACATTATAAAAATTAAATTTCTAACTTTCAGGGGGCCTATTAAAGGAACTGAAAGTGTGGCCTTCTTTCATGTGTGTTTACTGTAGGCGAACGAGACCATGGTTCAGAACAACGTCCTGTGGTAAAGTGACATGAGATGAACATTTTAGATGTAGTAGTTCCTAAGTAGATATGTTGGGTCATTCTGTCATTTTCTAAACCCACTTTATCCTAAACGGGACGCAGGGAAGCTGCAGTCTACCCCAGCAAGCATAAGGCACATGGCCATTGCTTGGTGAACACACACACACACATAAAGGGCCAATTTAGCATTGCCAGTCCACCTGCCCTGTACATGTTTGGATTGTCGGAGGAAAACATAGGACAACCACATAGGAAAAAGCATGACTAGAGATTAAAGGTCTTTCAGGTTGGTAATGCTGTGTGTTACCTTCTGTATTTTATAATGGCAGTCCTGCAGTACCTTTGGTCTGTTCCCTGTATTTATGCAGCCAGAATGCTGGTTGAGCCCTTTGCCTCAAACTGAATTAATCCATTTAAAGCAGGCATTGCCTGCCTTGCATCTAATGCTGCCAAAACAGACATTGTGTGATCATTAAAATATAAATTAAATGGGTCATGGACATCAGTTTGCTTGAACGCCATAATTAAATTTTTAGGAGGACACAGTTACTTGTTGTATTTGCTGATCTCTTTTTCATGTTAACTGGTTGTATGTTTTGTAAGTTATCAACTTATTAGCATCTGCTTATTTGTACAGGTCTGTAAATTAATGATTGATGATCACAAAAATCGCCTATTGAGCATGAAAAAGTCAGAAGTTGAAAAAGAAAACTTAAAGCGAACACACGTAAGTACTGAGAAAACTGATGGTTTAGCATCTGTCAACTTCCTTAGGTACAACTTACAGAGATAATAGCAGAATGGGTCACATCCACACATAAAGTTTGTATTATGAAGGTCTAATTATATTAGAGTAAACTTTATTAATCCCATGGGGAAATTCAAATGTATACAAGCAGGAAAACCGTAAAAAACAAGAATACAAGGTCACAGGACAGATAATACATCCAATCAATCAGTTAATAAATAAATAAACTTAATGAGTACATTGGTTGAAAAAAATCCCCAGAGGTGCTTCCATGGCGGAATGAGCCTGTGGCTAAAATTGCTCCAAGAGAGCGCCTCCAGGAGGAGATGGAGGGAATTTTTCATGATGGCATCCAATTTTTCCCATCATCCTCTTTTCCATAACAGGCTTTCCTGATATGTTTGTTCAGGAATTGTTTTTCTTTTGAGCTCACGTTGCTTCCCCAGGAGACCAAAGCATAGAGCACCACACTGGCTACGATGAACTGGTAGAACATTTCCAGCAGCTTGCTGCACATATCAAAAAACCCAAGTCTCTTTATTAAGTCAAGTCTGCTCTGGCCCTTCCTGTACAGTGCCACTGTGTTGTCAGACCAGTCCAGTTTGTTGTTTGTGTGACACCCAAAGTACTTGTAGCCCTGCAGTAGTTCCACTTCAGTAAAAGCTACAAAAATGACATTCTCTAAATAATATTCTATGTTCTTTGACTTATGTTTTGCATAAACATTACTGATAGTTTAATGGTTTATAATGTGCTGATAGCATTTCATTCTTCTAATATGTTTCATGTCTAAACAAAATAGCTTTTCTTGATAAAGTGAGCCTCCAATATGCATACTGCAGAAGTGTAAGTCTATCCGAAAATAAAATTGCCACCTTTAAAAGGGGAACACTTATTTCATATGTATCAATGGACACATTTTTTTGACAAAAAATAGTCATTGACCCCTTCCTGGATGAGCGAATAGTCCCTGAAACATTTTTTGGCATTTGTTGTATGAGGTCTAAATGCATAAAGAGCAAACCCTTTACTCTTTATACATACACTGAAGAAATGTATATGAACCGAATAGGTGGGCCCCTGCACCTTTCTAGAGACAGCCCTGGTTGTATAGCTGAATAATAAAAAGAGTGAGAGTGTGTAAAAGACTTAACAATGCTTTTTCAATACATAGATTTAAATTTTGGGCTTACGAAATATCTTAGTCTTGTATTAATTAGGACTTAACTGCAAAAAGCCAAAAGAATGTTTATGCAGCAAAACGTGAAAAGGTTCTGAATTTTCATCAAAGTTTAGTCATTATCACTTAAGGGAATAAGCCTTCCAAAAATATTTTTATATGTCAATTACTGTACCTCATATTGTTTGTAGTGTTGGCCAAAAATAAATCTCATGTTCTCGCACAGAATAAAATGAAAAAGTTTATGATATAATGGACCCAATAATGATCAGTGCTAAATGGTGGCTAATGATGTGAAAAACGTTCATAATAAAAAGAAAAAAAATATTGTTACTTATGTCACATAATCCACATTTCAGTTATCTAGTTGTATGCTAAAAATGTGCAAAACACATGCTGTTTTGCAAAAAAAAATGGGTAAATACGTACTTCTGTAAAAATCAGCGCACATCAGAAACATGAAACACATTCCCATTCCTATAATGGTATACTTCTGAAATGAAGACAGGACTGTTCACAAATGGACGACGGGAGAGGCGAGTCCTCAGTTAAATTCTTTCATGTTTCATTTCATCTTTCTGTTTAAAATTAAACAATTATTTGCTTGATATTTAATAACTAATAGGTGTATGGTGTCATAGTGCTTTAATTGTACACATATATGAATATAAAATCAAATTGTACTGATCCACAAAACTTTTTCCATAATGAAGGCAACACCATAAGGTGTTCAAATGTTGAACTACAGATATCAAATCATTTTTTCATTATGCCTTTGTTTTTAGGAATTATGTGTCAAATGAGTAGCCACCTAAAGATACAGGCTGTGTGTGACACTGCATATTGGACAAGATAGCTAAATATGATTTGCTGTCATTGTAAATATGCTTTAAAATTACAGTTTTAAAGCCCTTATATTATAATGATATTCTTCTTCTTTTGGCTGCTCCCGTTAGGGGTTGCCACAGTGAATCATCTTCTTCCATATCTTTCTGTCCACTGCATCTTGTTTTGTTACATCCATCCATCACCAGCATGTCCTCTCTTACCACATCCATAGTGTAATATTATAAGCCCATTACTATAAAAGGAAAATCAGAAATATGGAAGTTATTTTGCATTGTGATTAATGAGAAAGGAAAGCAGAGTTTGTTTGTTTCGGTGGCGATTTAAGAGTGAACTGGAACAAGATCAGGAGCAGAATGATACATTTATGGTGCTGGGAAAATGATTAAAAAAAACTGTTCTTAGTGCACTGTTGATCAAAATACAGAACAGTAGGGTAGAAGAACCTGTCTCAAACTGCATTGTAAAGGGTGTTATTAAGAAGCAGGCTAACCATTCAAAATTATCAAAAAGCTGATCGCGGGATGTGATCTGCAAAATATGACAGTACTGATGTGTGTCTAAAGACTCACAATGACAAAATTAGTTTAGGATAAAATTCATGATTGTTCTTTTACGATTGAATGCAAGTTTTTCCTTCAGTTAAGACTTCTTTCAAATATATTAGAGTTAAATTTGAATAATGGCATTCGATCTGACCGCCCTATTGTAGTGATCCACAAGACAAGTCATTTGTATTAAAACATTTATCATTTAGGTGTTCATTTTTTTTATTTTAATAGAAAGCAGACTTTGTTTCGGTGGGGATTTAAGAATGCACTGGAACAAGATCAAGAGCAGAATGATACATTTATGGTGCTGGGAAAATGTTTCAAAAAACTGTTCTTATTGCATTGTTGATCAAAATACAGAGCAGTGGGGTAGAAGAACCTGTCTCAAACTGCATTGTAAAGGGTGTGTTTAAGAGGCAGAAGCAGGCTAACCATTCAAAATTATCAAAAGGCTGATCGGGGAACGTGATGTGCAAAAAATCTGCAGAATATGACAGTACTGATGTGTGTGTCTAAAGACACACAATGACAAAATTAGTTTAGAGTAAAATTCTTGATTGTTCTTTTATGATTGAATGCAAGTTTTGCCTTCGAATAAGACTTTTTTTCAAATATATTAGAATTCAACTTGAATAATGGCATTCAATCTGACATCCCTATTATAGTGATCCACAAGAAAAGTCATTCATATTGAAACATTTATCATTTAGGTGTTCATTTTTTTTATTTTGATATGTTGCAGAATAGCTCATGTAATTCATGTGTTTTATTTATGTATAGTGATGACACAAAAATTAGGATAAATGGGAGGAAAACAATTTTAATCTTTTTGTATACACTACCAGTCAGAAGTTTGGACACACACAAATTTTCATGTTTTGATATAAATTGATACCTTTTTTTAATCAGAATACCATTAAATTAATTTAGAAATATGACCAAGACATTACAAATGTTTCCAGTGGCTATTACTGGTTGAAATTACTGATTTTTAAATTAATTTATTGTTCACATATGATTGCAAAGCCACTTTTTCAACAGCCATTCATTTAGAGTCTTAATGGTGAACTCCTGTAGCTTATCCTTAATTAGTCATGTATAAATGCTAACTGATTATTAGAGAAACCTGTGCAGTTCCATTACCACCTGCGAAACCTGCTATTCTTTTCTCTTGGGTTGCAAAGTACACAGGCATTTCTAAGTTCAATTCTGGGTTCATAAATGGCCAAAATGAAACAGCTATCTCAAGAAACATGTCAGTCTATTGCTTTTTTTCCCCAGAATGATTATTCCATGCCGTAGAATGCCAAGAAACTGATGATTTCATTCAAAGGTGCTTATTACTGTCTTGCAAAAAGAGGGAAAACTGGATTTAACCAGAACAGAAATGGAAGGAGAAGGTCCAGGTGCACAACTGCAGAAGAGGATAAGCACATCAAATGTCTTTAGTTTGAGAAACAAACAGGTCTTGAGTTGGCGTCTTCATTAAATATACACTGTGTCATCTGCAACAGAGAAAAGACGACTCCAGGATGCTGGCCTTAGAGGCAGAATCTCAAAGAAAAAGCCACATCTGAAACTGACAAATGAAAAGATTAAAATGGACAAAAAACATAGCTATTAGACAAAGATGAATTGATAAGCAAATTATGGTCTTCATCCCAGAGTTCTATTTTCACAGTTGCAAATTACACTGGTATTTGGCTTGTATTTAATGAAGAAGTCAACGAAGGACTTTTAGTCATTTGTGTCTCAAAATACACACTGTGATCTACTTCTCCTTTTATGCAGTTGTGCACATGTGCCGTACCCTTCTTTTTCTATCCTGGTCAGATCCAGTTTGCCCTCTTCTCTCAACACAGTCACAATCTTAAGCTTTTTGGCAATCTTTTGGAATGGATATAACCTTTGTTCTAGAAAATAATAAAAAAAAAACAATAGATGGGCATGTTTCTTGAAAAGCCATTTAAGTTTGGCCATTTCTGAAACAGGAAACTGAAATTTAGGAATGCCGGTACCTTGCAACCCATGTGAACAGAATAACAGGTTTCAGCAGTGCAAATACAATTAAAAAAGTTTCTCAAATAAACAATTGCCATTTATACATGAGTAATTAAGGATAAGCTAAGGGAGTTCACCAGTAGGACACTGAATGATTGGTCTGCTGAAAATGGGGCTTCACAGTCATAAATATTAAGTTACAATTAGGCAGTTCAAGCAGTAGTAGCCATTAGAAACACTAGGAATGTATTGGTGACATGAATTTAATGGTATCTTGATTTAAAAAAATATATCAATTTCGATCAAAAACATGATTTTTTTTTGGGTGTGTCCAAACTTTTGACTGAGAATGTATGTAGATAGATAGATAGATACTTTATTAATCCCAAGGGGAAACTCACATACTCCAGCAGCAGCATACTGATAAAGAAACAATATTAAAGAGTGAACAATGCAGGTATAACAGACAGACAATATCTTTGTCAGTGGAGCAGGACATGGAAATGTACAGTTAAGGCATTTATTGTAGCGGGGATAGTTCCACTTTCAAGACCTGTTGTTAAATCTTCTAATACACCAGTTGTAAAAAAAAAGGTATAAACAATTCTGATTTAGGGTTTAAATTGTTCAAGGTCGTTTAATGTTACTTTAAATGTATTAAATTTTTTTTTTTTAACAGAGTAAATGTGATAGCTCCGGGGTTACGCTCCTGAGAGTGGTGACGTATTACATGTAGATTATCACAGGAAACAAGAAGTTAAATATTCCTGTAATATATTTTTGTAGCTAGATGTTTTATAAATATGCATATTTATAAAGAGATTACAATTTTTTGCTATATAAACGGACATTTACAGTTAAGTTGAAAACACAGATATGGTTGTTTTGTGTGGCACGGCAAAATCAATTTATCAAGCACGCATGATTCGGTATGCATCGATCACACAAATTATTTTTACAGGGTTTGGTTGATTGGCTTGAGCATATGAATGAATAGAGTTTTACATTCATCGTCGACTGTACCCTGCAGCTAGGAGAAAGGATTCGAACTCGCTATGAAAGAAAGCACAGGACGTTGTGCGCCTGCGTAGCGCGGGAAATTGTTGGGACGTGAGCTCCGCCTTTTTCCTAATGCGCCTGCGCAAGAACACCAGCTTGAGTCCGCACGCGCTCTCTTACGCCTCACTTTTCTTAACTAGAGAGAAGGAGAGCGACGCCATTTTGCGTTAGTGAACGTCGGCTCTATATCTCGCCAGTCATACTTTTGGTGAGATTTTTTTAAGCATAAAAACCACATCTATTTAATTTTGCCACTTGTCCGGCAGAGGTATATCCAGAATGGCGGACGGTGCGTTAGAGTCTACCGTATCTGGCGATGGAGGAGAGGTACGAAAGCTTTCAGAGATGAGAGTTATAGACCTGAAGAGTGAACTGAAAAAAAGAAATCTCGACACCAACGGTAACAAGAGTGCTTTGCTGGATCGACTACGAAAGGTACAGGACTGTTAAATGTAGCAGTTGCTTGATAGGATTTGCAAAATGGAAAAAAAAAGATGCTGTAATATCTGAAACGGTATTCGAACAAGATGGCGTGCTTTGTCTCCATTTCATGCAGGCCGCGGGTTATTTTCTGTTACATTTTAGTATTATTTAACTAGTGCTTTCGTTTAATTAAAGGCACCGTTAGAAATTTGGGTAAATGGCATTTATATTGTAACAAGTTTATTATGTATGAAACAAAACTTGTTCTTGTGCATTACTTTTTACGTAACTGCTTTCCAAACCTCATGGGTGTTGGGAATTATGGTTGTGTACAGCATCGCGTTGTGATTTTCAATATTGCATATTTCGTGTACATTTCTGTGTAGTTTCTAATAAATAAACCTACCTGGTAGTGCATAGTCCGTGCTTAAAGCTCAGTTCACAAACTTTTGTAATTTGTATGATGAGTCCCACGAATGTTATTTTTAAATCAATTTTCTTAGACGGTTACTTCTATTTACTGTAATATGATCAGCAAGGCGTGATCGTCAGAAATAACGAAGAGATATTTATAAAATGTGTTTTAGACTCAGAGTTCCGTTAAAATCTGAACTGGTTCACCACGAATGCAAGTTGCACCATTTAAATTAAAAGCTTAAAAATCGCGGTTTATTGTCCTCCTAACTTTTGTATTTGATTGATGGTTGTCGAACCTAACATTGCGCGTTAGATCAATTACTTTCTCGAACTGACTCTACTGTAGTCTTGAGCACGTAAAACATGACCACGTTTTTGACCGCTAAAGATACACATGGTATCGGCAGTGTGTTCTGAGCGCTTATTGAAGTAGTTTATTTTTTTTTTGACGGTTATCAATAACTTTTCATGAACACTTTTTCCCCTCCTGTTTAGGCTTTAGAGGATGAAGGGGCAAATCCGGATGAGATAGTCATTACTCCGGACCCTGCTTCCAAAAAAACACCCAAGAGATCAAGCAAAGGTGAGTGAACAGTATATTTCTTACTGCGAATTTCCCCCCACATTAACCCCCATTTGTTTCATTTGGCTTAGAGATTTTCTAGCATTTAGCCTTCGTGGTTTTGGCTACCATACCTGTAAAGATGCTAGTTAATATCCAGCGCGTTTATGCCAAGGTTCCTTTTCGTTTTGTTGATGGCTAGTTGCTCTGTTTGTACAGTAATCAAATCGAAAGTATAAGATGAAAATATATAAATGTAAAATAGTATACTAGGTTGCAATGATTAATGACAAATGTAAAAACATTCAATGACTGCCCAAACCATTTAACTTTGGAAAAAGTATTTGTACAGCATAAGTAAAACTATAGAAAAATGCTAAAGTAATAAAGAATGTGAGTGATAGTGTGTTGGTAATCAATTAGCAAATGCACACGAGTCAAAAATCTGAAATAAATTTCTAAAATACTCACTTTTAAAAGAAAACTTATTTTGTTCATAGGTTCCCCATTCTGATATCTGCAAATAGTGGGTTCCATCTTTGGGTATAGTTTTGAATTCTGGAGCAGAAGAGTTGTACTGACTTCCAAATTTTCATTGCAGTTAATCTCTTAAGAGGCTGTGTAATTTTTTTTTCCCTCTCAAGGCAATTGCCCTCTGCTTTACTGATTGCTGCTGTTCCTCTGCCAAGAAGGGTGCCAGCTTCATTTCCACCTCATTTTGTTCAGAGGCTAATTTTTGCTTTCAGTTACATTTCTTTCTTCTGGTAGGATTAATGTGGGAACCAGGAAATTTCTAGTGAGATGTTTTAACATCAACACCTCTTCAGGTGGAAGTTTTGCACCATGTTGCATGGATGTGTTCCCTTTGCTTTTTTTATATTTACATAGTTAATCTTAAATTGCATTTGGTAGGAATTGGCTTTTACACCTGTGCACTTTTTCGTGGGTAACCCACATTTTAGAAATAATTTTAAATGGAACATTGTTCCTTTAAAGCCTAATCTCTTGAATTTCCTTATTTTGGAGAATGAGACCCATCTCCATCCCTGCCCACAGTTTATAGTTGTAAATGTGCATCTCAGCTGTTCATTAATGGCTGCTTCTTGTCCTAATTTGTTTCTTTGTGGTTTAGAGTTATTGGTTAAACGTAATTTAGTTTTCTGCCTAATGTGTTATGTTTTCCGGGATTATGTTAATTTATTTGTTGGAGTATGAATAATGCCCGTTATTGACTCTCTTGTTATGCTTCATTCCTGTGGTGTAGGATTCACATAAATTAGGTTTGTCTTACCTTTCAGGTTTTGTCAGTTTGTGTGCTTTTTTGGTTGGCTTGGGGGATGTGACACAGGAGCATCAATGTAATTTATGAAATTTATATAATATTCTTAAAAGAATATTTTATATAGGTGTTAATGTGTTTATTCTAGGTTAGCACTGAGCTGCTTTTTTTTTTCTTTGAGTACATACTTAATTTAAATTGATGGTTTAAAGTGATATTTAAATTGAAAATCTCAAATTTTCTGTGAAAGCAGTTTAGCAAACACCATAGTCAAATCACCTGGGGCCTCATGTATAAACGGTGCGTACGCACAGAAATGTTGCGTACGAACCTTTCCACTCTCAAATCGCGATGTATAAAACCTAAACTTGGCGTAAAGCCACGCACATTTCCCCGGTAACTCATTCCTTGGCGTACGCAATTTATCGGCCCGGTTTTGCAGACTGGCGGCACCCAGCGTCAAAGCAGTGCTACTGTTCCTGTGTGATCACCCTTTCTTTCTTAAATCCACATTCCTGGCGCGGCTTTATAAATACACTGAAATTAACTGCATATTGTTCATTAGTGTAATGCACCTGATTGTAATTAACCTGTAGCAATATAATGGTCCAGGGAATAGCCATAGTATTCCAAATACCAGAACTGCTTTAGTGTTGTAACTCTCACTGCATCTTCTTTCAGCTGCTCCCGTTAAGGGTTACCACAGCAGATCATCTTTTCACTGCACCACTCGGAGTATTTATATCACTGTATCTGAGTGGGAAATCACAGCAGCAGCTGATTGGAAAGAGAATTATCGGTACACAGCATGAAGCAAATGCTGCCTGAGCCACAGCAAACGCTTTAGTCCCTGTACGGACTTCGCGGTTTAGAAACAGTTTAATTCCAAGAACTCTAAACACACTGAATCAGTCCATCAAGTGCTCCTTGTAGAAATGTTTGGACTTATAAGTACAATTACCTCACTGTAAACTTGCACTACAGTTATAATATTGCACAACCTGCGCCACTTTATAAAGCGCGTATTTACATGTGATGACGGTATTCATTTCTAAAACGAAATGCAGCAAAACATGTTGATTATATTATACAGATAAAACTTTAACTTCATTTAAATAATCTGTATTGTTAATAATTAAACATGTGAGTACACGGTGCCGCAGCGCTAGCTAGTTCAGTAATTGTTCCTGCCTTGCGCTGTATTCTTGCTGGTGCTGACGCGACACTGGAAAGAGAGACGGATATAATAATTAAACACGTACTACTAAGATATTTCAATGTTCCTTAAAAGTTTTGAAGAATCGAAGTTCTAAGCTTACAGATGGCTTCACGTCTATTGCATAGCTTATTGTGTGGCGATTGAGTTTTTGGAGAAAGAAAAGTAAGGACAGGAATTGGAGGTTAGTACGTTTGAAAGAGACAGTACTGCTGTGATAAATTATTTCATCGAAGGTTGCGCATGGCGCAGCAAGCCTCTTGCGTGAGACATGAACAAGCACTGCGCCACCGTGTTCCCATGTTTAATAACATGCTTTCATTCCTATCATCATGAAAAAGATATCACGTATACATCTCAGTATTTTAATTATTCAGAGAGCTGTAATATCAAGAATGTAATGGATTATGTGTCCTGTCGAAGAAAGAGAAAGCCCGTTTAAAAAGCAGGTAGTGATTCATACACAGAGCACATAGAAGATCAAATACAGAACAAAGCATTTAACATGCCACTTTAGTTACAATGGGATTTTAGAAACTAGTAAATTAAACGATTTTAAGATGAAGTTTATGATGTTCTACTTTAATGGCAAAATAAACTACGTGATTAAAGTGGAAATTTCGAGATTAAAGTTGACATTTCGTGCTTTTTTCCCCACTGTGTGCCTTTTTTTTGTCTGTACCCTAATAAGCTTTCATACGACACTCAGACGGTGGGCTACGACTCGCTTTTTCACGGCGACTTTGATATGTGATTTCTTTTTTATTTCGGGCACTGTGCGACTTTGTGAAGTTGAGCCTTCGAGCTGTCACTCGATCAGCTTCCTTTTGTTGATTATACCACTGTATAAACCAACAAATAGTACGTTTTTCCTTTGCCTCCACTTGGTATTCGCTGAAATTCTTATATTTTCTCCTGTGCTTTTCCCATTGTCTTTTCACAGAAGGCTATTTATATTGATTTGCATATTCAAAGAGGTGTAATTCTGGGAGGAGTTGGGGCGGGACAGAAGGCGCGTGCACGTACGTTACTTTTCACGCAAATCGGGATTTATGTAGTGGAAGAACGTGAAAGTATGCGTGCGCACAGATTCCTGCATCTGGATTTTTCTGTGCGAACGCACAATCCCGCTTTTGTGCTTACGCCATGTTATAGTGTGAGTTCTACGCACGGCGTTATACATGAGGCCCCTGGTCATGGTTGTAGTCAAAATGCATTGTAATGGTCTGGCCAAAAACCTCCATTAAGTAGGTGTCCCCAAAAGAGTCCTAACAAAAGGCATGCAAATAGGACTACTAGTAGCATTACTGAGGGTCTGCTGGCACAGAGGAACTGCATCAGCCTGCCCTCAATGCAAAGCAGCAAATGAGTCAGAGATTGGGGATGAAAATGGAGCGCCAAGGGAAACTAGCATGCTTTTTTCTTTGGATAGTGATCTTGCCACAAGATAGGCTGTATGGAGGATGGTGCATTTGCCTTTCTTGCCAAAGCTGAATGGAGCTTGCGGAATAGTGACATGTAGAGCTTCCGCAGACTGTCCTGATTTTGAAACAGGAGGCTATAAGAGCAAGCTTTTGCATTTTTTAACTGTCTTACCCTCATTGTGCAGTGTGGGCGTGGGGGGATGCTGATCTTTGGCTGCAGCATGTTCATGAACAGGCTGAAACCCCTCATTCTCAACAATGGAAAGTTGTCTTGTGTCCTTCACAATTAAAATCCCAATACTTCTACACTTTATTATTTCTTTGGCCCTTGCACTCGTCTGTGGTAGCAGTGCTGCAAATAAATTTGGAAGAGATGCTCGGCCTTTAGACAATTGCTTCTTTCCAGCTGGTGATTTGCATTTGTCACTGTGATGGAGTACATGGTTCAGGATGTTCATAGTTTTTGCTGTAATGTATGTCACCTCACTTTCAGTGCTTGCAAATGGTCTTTATTTTATCAGCTATTTTCTCGCTCTTTTCTCTTAACAGCAAATACAAAATGCTGCCAAACATCAGACTTAAAAGACAATGGTGTATCGTCAATTTCTATTTTGTCTGATTCCATTATTAAGGTTACTCTGAGCTTGGTCACACACACTTAAACTAAGGCTAGTGCTTGTTAATGCATGTATGATGCTGACTGCGCACTGTTTTTTTTAAAAAAGAGCATTTAAGAAGAATAGAGAATGCTTAACTTTTTGTTAGTGCTTAGAGAGATTCCATGTCATTGCGATGAACATTTTATATATCCACGGTGCACATCATATTTTTAAATCACAAAATTTAAATGCTTGAAATATTGTTATTCCTAATCATTACTTTTTACATTAATGAATGACTATTACGGATTTATTTTTTTGTCAATATATCGGTGGAGAAATTTGTTTACCCTTTTGCAGCATTCTTCCTGTTTTGGACAGGTACTTTGGGTGCTGCTTCATTTTATACATAATGAGCAGTCAAAAGGTACACTTGTTTTCAGTAATTTCTTTGTGGCTTGGCTGACTGATTGTTTACTTAAACAAGGCTGCATTTATGTAAAAACTTGCAACTTTAGTTAAGTCCCTGGTAGTCTTTAAAAGTTTACCATTTCTTGCTGAATCCAGTTTAGATTCCGTCTACTGCATTGGTAAAATGTTAGCATGTAGTAGTTGCTAAAATAATAATTTTAAAAAATGAGAATAGGTATAAATAAAACATGAATAATGCAGCACTAAACAATGACCCTACCTGAATGGACCAGTCCAGAATAGTCTAGCTGTGCCCACACTCACAAGCACTGTCCAAGAGACAAATGGAACATTCCTGCTTTTGTATTTTTGGCCCAACTACCCTGGAAAAACTACTGGCCTGTTACTGACATTAGATAAGACTCAAAAGGAGTGACATTGACAGTACCATTTGAAAGACGTGCGTAACCTCTGCAGTCTGGACTCCTTTCAAGCCAAACAATTAACCAGAGCCAGTAAACTGGCCTCTGCTGCTTTTCCGCTTCTTAAAATTTTGAGTTGTACTTTTAAGGAACCAGTGCAGTGAATTTTTAAATGCAAGTTGTTAATGTTTAAATGGCCAGAATACCTTTTCTTCAGTGTGGTTTCAGAAGTGATTTGATTTGCCTTATTTAAAAAAAAAAAAAAAAGTAAGAAAGTTGCTTTTTTATTTATATATATATATATATATATATATATATATATATATATATATATATATATATATATATAAACTTTATTCATGCAGATTTATGTATCCCAGTTGTAAGCAAGTTGAATGGCATACCAACACACCCCCTACCATCTCTCACTGTTTCACTGGATTAGTTTGAAGTTACAAGTGAACCTAACAAGCGTGTCTTTTGACTGAATGGGGAAGAACTGAGCTCCTGGAGGCAAACCTATACATCATCTGCAAATGTCACAAAAGTGATTGGGGGGCGTGGGTTGCTAACATAAGTTGTATTGGCAAAGTGGCAATGTTAACCATTGCCTCCCAAATGTTCTAAGTCAAATGTACATGAATCATAACTAACAGATTTCTTCATTCTAGGTAGAAAAGTTGAGGAAGATTCTGAAGATATTACTATGGAGGAAGATTCTGCAGATGGCCAGGTGGGCACTGCAAATGTAATTGATTTGATTAGTATAAAATGTTTTGTTGTAGACGTTAAATTGAATTCTTTGTTGCAGGATGACCTTGAGGCAGGCATTGACAACATGCAAGATATGGATATAATGGAAATGAGCGTACTGGATGAAGCGGAGATCGATAACGGTATTCCTGCAGAATGTGAAGAATATGATGCTGATCAAACCTTGGACTCTGTGTCAGAAGGAGCTGATGGGGCAGCAACTTCTGAAAAGATGAAATTGCTAGATTCACAAACTGTGGTTGTGTCAAAGTCAGATGAAAGCCTGGAGGTTAGTATTTGAATTTAAGCATGTTTATCCCTAGAAAGCGTTTAGAGGCATGGTATTGGGGGTGTTGCTTTAGTCATTGTATTATGAATAGATTGTCTCCCCCTGGGATATGGCTGTTTTAGGTTCATAATAAAGTGGTAAAAATGTGGAGATTACTTTTAAAGCTGCAACACCACAGATTTTTATGGTGATGCAGTTTGACCAATCATAATATTCTCTATTATCAATGATATGTGAACTGTTTTAGTCTTTTAATGTTGTAAGCATAGAGTTGGCACAATTCTAAGCCCTTGGCTCAAGAGCACTAAAGATGGTAAAGGCTAGGGAAGATGCAAGAGCCATAGAATGAGTTAAATGGAGCTTAGCTTGGGAAAAGTAAAAGATGAAGGGGATAAAGTATAAAATCTTTTTTGCTTCATATCACAAATTAAACTTGGTGCTTGTTTCTATACTGTATATTCAGCTGTAAAACAACGCAAGTGGATTTAAAGTACTGTTGGGCATAATACAGATCAAATGTGTAAGGCAGGTGGTGTTCACGCCTTCCAGTGTACATCAACATTGGCAGTAGTGATAGCCACTAGGCTGTAGGTGATTTGTGTGTGGTTCTTAAAGCTGTTGATGGACCAAAATATGCTTTCAAAAGAAGAAAAGCTACTTATTTTTCAGTTACTTTCAATTATTGAGTATTCTGTCTGTCAGCAATCTGTTTTGGATTTTCTTTTTCTCCTTTTTGTAGTTGTGAAGAAAAAGGAAGCAGTTTAAAGTTGCTTACATATTTAACATCAAAATATTGCAATTTCCTTTCATTTCAGTTATTACTTTTTTTGTAATGGCAAAAGGAAACGTTTGCTTACGTAACAGGATTTTATTTCTGTAATAACCCCCAATCCAAAGTTTAAAACCCCTATTGCCATAGAGAATTTTAAGGCTTGAGAAGTTTGTGGCTTGAGTTCTGTTTTAGGGATGCTGATTACAAGGTCAATTTACAGTTGTCCAGGCTGTGTGCCAGTAAATACTAGGGGTGTGTGTCTCATCAATGCAGAGATAGGAATTCCAAACAAGTCTCCCCATCAAATTCTTGGGTGAAGACCTAGTACATTGCTGTCTTAATGTTCATTTTCTGGGTTTACCCATGTTAACCCATTACCCCAATTCCTCTTCTTCCACTCTTTGCCTTCCAGGGTGTCCATTGTGTGTGAAACCCATGCTTTTCCTATCATGTTCTAGTAGTGCTCCCAGAAATTTCTGAAGATTGGAATTTGTAAATAGAGCCAAACGATTAATTGATGGAAACATTGCAAGCATCGTCACAGGTACACCAGTGACCATGCTAGGGAGTTTATTAGAAGTCACTTGAACAGCTAGTATGATCCATTAACAAAGTTTGTGAAACCATTAGAGTTATTTGGATTATGAAGTAAAAGCACTCTTTCTACACCAGCTAAGGAAAAACATACCATGACCAGTTACTACTAAAGATGATAGTGCGAACAGTGGTGCTCATACTGTGTTTGTACTGCAGTATCGTAAATGTTTACATTATTGCTGTCATGTACTAACCAGTGTTTTTTCATCTTATCTCTAGTGTTAATGTGCTTTTTCAGCCAACTGCTGTATTTTATTAAACTTCTATGGCTATTTCCAGCTTTGTTTCCAGTTAATCCTAAATTGGATTAAGTTGCTTTCACAATGTTATGCTAGACATCAAAAAGAGAGCAGTCTATAGTTGCCAAACCTTTTGTTCAAATTTTATGGTCCCCCCGCCCCTTTACCAAGGATAGACCTTCCATGGGTAAATGCTAGGGCACCTTTAACATTGTGACTGAGCCAATCTTGGTAAATTCTTGAATTGATTAACCCAGGAATTTCATGACTCTCAAATGTAAAAGGGGTTGAAGGCTTTGTCAAAAGCTGTTTTTATTTATTTATTGTGGGAGAGAGGGGATCTGATAGTGTGCCTAGTTTCCAGCAAATTAATTTGGAAGATAGAAACATGCCTCTTGTTGCACATTGTGTTAAATGTATGGGGAAAATGTAATCACTTAACCATATGTATTTTTGTAAGTCAGGTTCTTGTTTTCTTATAGAAAGACAATTCCATTGTTGATACTAATGAAAGTAATCCAAATGAAGGCTCTTCTGTGAAATCGGCCCAGTTAAAGAAGGTATGTTTTGCTCACCCCCCTTGAGTGGATCGACACTATCTTTTTTTTATTACTATTTTTTTTATTATTGCCACACTTATATTAACTTCACCTGTTTGTTGTCTGGTACAAATCTTGTAATCCATATTTAACCCACTTCCTATTGTCCAAATGACTTGAAATTTTTCAGACTTACTCACTTACGATGACAATACTTGGATTAATTGATCAATTAGTGAAACTGATTCAAGTTATTTAAGAAATTAAATGTTCATATGAAAAATAGTTCAAGATTTCACCAATAGATGACACTAGTAACAGACAGAAATATTATCCACTTTTTGTATCTTGTATGAAGATGTGTGCATATAAACATCAAAGGATGGGTTAATGTTGATTACAAAAATAATACTAAAACCCAAGACTACAGTTGAAAATCATATATATAATATTTTTTAAAAACCATGCTTATATTAAGTGTACTAAAAAGTAAAGTCTCTCATACATATATATATTTTGTGTGCTTTTGGTGATTTGCTTTGTATGATTAAATGTTTGTTTCTTGACAGGTGTCGGCAGATTCTTCTGGAGGTGCAGGTACTGTTAATGTCTGTCACTTAATCTTACTGGTTGATCTTTTTGTACAAAACTTTGGTATTTTTTTTTTGGTTAAACTGTTTCTTTTAGTAGAGACTGGGTATCTAAAGAAAAATTACTGCATCTGGAGTGTTGGTTCATGTAAATATTTAAGGTTTAACTGTTTAGCCAGTAACTAATTACATTTTAGAGCAAGAGTTGTTGCTCTGAGTTACTGCTACCTTGGTTTTCCAACTTCCCTCCAGCGACAGTAATTTTCATGAGCACTGGCATCTCTGTATTCATAGAAAATGAACCATTAGGCAGTTATTTCAGGTGATGTGCTGTGTGTAGGTGATTTACAACATGAAGAAGCCAGAAGAGGAGATTTGGACATTTGAATCTTGGAAATGGTTAAATGAAAATGAAGCAACTTTTAGTTCTCAATTTAATTTGTATGTGTCCTGGGAGAGAACCTTCCTTGTGAACACTTGCATCCAGATAAAATGCTAATAAAGGAATCGTTCAGATTTACCTAAAGCTACTTCAGCTTCATCATGGACAGAGTTCCCTTCTCTTGAAGACTTTGCTTCTCTGGAGTCCATCGATTTGTGACATCAGCCTTCAAATTTAGGTCTTCAACTTGTTTGTTAAAGGTTTAGAAATTTATAGTGGTATTGGATTTTGTGCTCTTTAGGTTTCCAGTCTCTGCTTAGAATTTGGGGTGGGGGAAGCAGCTATGTCCCGTGGCAGCCATGCTAGTTCCACATTTAAATGCTATGTTTCAGTAGTAATTAAACTATGTGCCATTCTATTCCTGTTAAATCCGTAGAAAATGAAAAAGTAGCCGGGTCTTGTAAATCTGAGCAACTTAACGAAGAACCACTGGAGCTACCGTCTGCTCAAGATGCTACTACCTTGGAGGCAGAAGGCGTTTCATGCAATGTTCAGGCAGACACTGTCGCGTGTGAAAGTGAAACTAATGATGCGGAACAGAGTAACACTGAATTTAAGGACACAGAACAAAATAATGAAAAAATGGACACACAAACAATTTCTGCAGATAGCAAGAGCAACCAAGATGAGAACGTTGTTAAACAAGAAGCGGAAAAAACTGAAGGGGATACTGCAGAATCAGAAGTGATCATAAAAGCAGACGATGAAATCAAGAAAGAAGCAGCGAAAACGGAAGACAGCCAGAAAACTGAGGACTTGGCCGCTACGAAAGAGCCCGTCTCTGAGGGCGCTGATCAGAAGACGAGGTTTGTTGTTTCCTACATTTTAGAAAAAAACCCTCTTTTGTTTCATTGGCCCTTATTAAAATAACCAAAGTTCTGTGCAAAGTAGCAGGTCAAATTGGTTCTATCTTCATCATTGCGTGTAATTTTTTCATGATTAAATTTTTTTAAATTAACTAAAAATAATGCTTTTGTATATACAGTACTTCCAAAGGTTGCTTTTCAACCTGAGCATATCAGTACAGTTTATTTCACAATTAAACTTTCTGGCCTCGAGCACAGTATGTTACCTTAAACATTTTTGCCTTTGAAAGCTGTGGTTCAAGGTAGGTATTTTGGTTTTTGTCATTCTCAATATGGTCCTTGTTTTTATAGTTGGAAATAACCTGTGTTTTCTGTCTTTAGCCCTGGGAATGAGGAAAAGCATGGTAAGACTGCGACAAAAGATGATAAAGGTATGTTGTTAAATTGAAGCAACAATTTCAATTACTGTAATCTCGGAAGTTAATTTTGTTAATTCATGTAAACATGACCTGAGCAATTGTTGTAAAGGCATACATGTAATGCTACAAACTTAAAAGTATATTGGGAAAGAGTGTTAAAACATGATGTGCTTCTTATAATGCTGGGCAGTGCATTGCCTATTAATGAAGTACAAAGTGGAGAAAATATTGTTCTAAACTAGTTACAGTAAGAAAAAGCTGGATCAGTATCATAAATATTGAATGTAAGTCATCAGTAACCTGAGTTCCCCCCCTAGGGTGTCTTGATCTGTTGGTTGATGGTTAGTTCAGCTGTTTTACGTAGTTTTGAAAAGCAGTAATTTATCATACAGGCACAAAGTAGTAGATCTGTGCGTGTTCCATGCAACCCCAAACTGACATCCTTCTGTGAAGTTCGACATCTCTTTTGTAGCAAAGACTCTAGAGCTAGAGCAGTTTTCTAAAGGCTCCCAGGGTGAAGTTGTGTCGGAGCACTGACTTGATCTGTCCACTTTCTGAACCTACCTTTTCTAGTTCAGGGTCTTCTGGCAGTTGTTTTGCATAAAAGCAATATTTCTTTGTAGGACATACTGTCTGTTGCCCTCACTGAGACTGTTTAAAGTTGTTGGTTATTGTAATGTACACATTTTTGGGATATGACAGTACAGCCGTGCACACCTGGGAAGAGCAAGCATTCATTGCAGTGACTAGTTCCAGAATTTGTCATTATGAGAAGTATTTGGAACTGTTAATTCTGCCTAGTGACATTGTACAAATGGCAGTACTCAGAAAAGCTCATTCCTTCACTGAGAAGCAAATCTAAAATGAAAAGAAGATGGAAGTTTTGCACAAGAAAACGGAGTTGAAGTCTTAATGCAAATCGGGTAGCAAACTGGCAAAAACTTTGAATTCAACTTTGTACAATTCTCTGGCAATCTCTTCTAAACAAGAAGCAAAGGGCAGAAGCTTGTGTTTCAGATTTTTCTTGGGTTAAATCACGAAGACTGGTGCAACATAGAAGGTTCCTAATCTTGGAAAACCAGTGGGAGGCTGTACTGTTGGGAGAAGATTGACCTTCTGAGTAAATGGAAAAACTTGAGTTAACCAGCCTGAAATCTTTTTTGAAGACTAGTAAAACTGGTGTCTGTTTTCCACCTGTTATAGACATTGAATATAATGTTCCTTGTAAAATGAAAAGCGAAAGTGTTCGTGTTCTGACATGTTTCCTTTTTTTTTTTTTTTTTTTTTTTTTTTGTGTTTGGTGATTGGGTAGCCTTTTTTAAAATAGTAACTGTCGAACTTGTAACACAAAATGATACTCCATGTGGGTACTTTAGGAGGCAAATGCCTCATCTAGTAACTATTTAAGGATAGAAGGGGAGGCACCTGCTCCTGGTTGAGCCACATGTACATCTAGGTAACCAGATATTTTTGTATCTTCATTCAGATTTTCAGTATATTTCTTGGAAGTGGGAAGGGGTTTGGGTTCCCCAATAGTAATTTTCTGGGCAGTTTTGATATCTCTGGTTTGTCATTAGATGTTCTTTTTATTTTGCAAAAAAAATTCCTTAAATTCTGGGAAACACTTGCCAACTCATTTTTAGTGGTATTTGTGTATAACCTGGCTGAGTAAATTTAGAGTGAATCAATCATTTAATACTATGTTAATTACAGCAAATTAATAATGCATCCCATCATCAATGTTTCACAAGAACAGTTAAATGCTATCTTCAGCTTATCTGCACTGCAGTTATTTGTGATACTATTTACCCCTTCTGTGGAACATACGAATATTGGTTCCACTTTAAACCTATATTCACAAAGTCTTCAGTTTTGCATTAACAGTTCTGTAAATCCTATTTAACTATGCATTACAAACTACTTTTAACACTTCATCCAGCTTAAATGCATGCCAAATACAGCTGATAAGGAGGTTAATGTGTTTTCAAGAGACAAAATTACAGAATCAATGGCACAATATGAGGGTTTTTTTTTTTTGTTTTGTTTTATGTACATTCCTCCTTAATCTAAAATCAGCTGTTCCTATGTTGCAATTTAAACAGTCTCTTAGCTGTAAGATGATTCTTCCAAACAATGATGAAGCACATTTTACTTGGTTGGTGGTGTAATCAATTATCAAACCACTCGCACAGAGTGAATAATTTGTTTCAATTCTACAGTGTGTCCTTCAGTTTAATTATGGAAAAGCTGTGGTTTCATGAAGGGCTGGCCGATATACCCTATAAATTATTTTGGTATTTTTAACCCCTTAACCGCCCTCTGCCGGATATATCCGGCACCGTTGTTTTATTGCTAACGCCATACTGCCGGAATTATCCGGCACATTTTCCTGTGGTTATATGAATGCCTGGCAAGTAGTATAACTGACGGTTTGGCGTGGGTATTATTACTACGTTGTATTTCGACAAGTCTGTGGTTGTTTTGGCCGGTCATGTGACGTGATTCGCATGTAACAGCTGTGAATATGGCGAAACGTAAACTGACTTCAAGTGAGGCTTTGCAGGCGATTTTGGACAGTTCTGATCATGATTGTAGCAGTTCTGAAGAAGATTTTAGCGACAGTGATGAGCAGCAACGTGTGCTGCATGATACTGTGAATGAAGACGCATCGGATGACGGCGCTGAGTGGGTGTATCCCCAGCATCTCAGCTGGGCTGCTGCCCGTGGTGAACTACCTTTTCTGCATTCGTTTGAGGGAACGTGTGGCTTTATTGTTGATGTAAACAATTACACTGCTGAGCAGTTTTATGAGCTGTTTGTGTCACCTGATTTGATCAGACATTTTGTTCATCAGACAAATCTGTATGCAGCACAGTTTATTGAGAAAAATCCCAATTTACCTCCACATTACCGTGTTCGTGCTTGGTTTGACACTGATGAAAACGAAATGAAAAAATTCATTGGGATTTTGATGTTGATGGGAATAATCAGAAAACCAGATATTGAGATGTACTGGTCTACAGATCCTATGTATGCAATACCTATTTTTGCAGCTGTCATGACACGTAACCGATTCTCTTTGCTGCTGAAATTCTTTCATTTGAATGACAACAGAAACGAGCCAGATAAGAAAGATCCAAACCACGACCGCTTGTTCAAGCTACGTCCTTTGATTGATCATTTATTTGAAGCATTTCAGTTGCCCTACATGCCAGGACCGTCAGTTGCAGTTGATGAAAGTTTATTGTCGTGGAAGGGCCGCTTACAGTTTCGACAGTATCTACCATTGAAAAGGGCACGGTTTGGTATCAAGATGTTTTGCTTAGCTGAGAATTCAGATTACATTTATAGATTTCGTGTATACACTGGCAACTTGCACAACATTTAGTGGTCAATACTGCTTGAATAAATGTAAAAAATGTAAAAAAAATGTAAAAAAGTAAAAAAAACAAAAATTGTTCAGATTTCGCCTGGCGTGGGGAATATTTAGGGAGTTGGCGGTTAAAGGGTTAATGTTACTGTTTATACACATTCCTATTTTTAAATTTCCTCTTAAGCACTTCATAAATGTTTGATATAACCCTTTAATTCATACAGTCCATTCAATCCATCATTATACTGCAACATGTCCGCATTACATCATACTTGTTTATATTCTTTAATAGTTTTTATTGGAACCATTTTACAATTGTATGCAAAATGGGAAAATCAGTCAAGTTAAAATTAACAAACGGTGTTTTTTCGAACCTGGTAATGTCACACAAGAAGAAACATTTCAAAACAACAAACCCTAAAGCACATTTTTTTTGTGCATAATTGTGACAACCGTTCATTTCATTGTGACAAACCACTCTGCGGAACATTAACTATCACGTTGTGTGTCTTTTCAAAGGTTTGTGCTTAATTTTCCCCCACCGAACCAATTTACCTCCATCATCCGAACTCCTCAAAAAAAAAAAAAAAATGCTTTCACGCTGCTGCTTTTGTGCTCTTCAGACTCTGGCACACCCCAGATACAAACTCACACTTCTCACTTGTATGCGTTACACGCATTTGCACAGGAGAGTGGTTTGGATGGGCAGGTGGGTGAGCGAGTGTGTGCAAACTTAGAGGAGTTTTTTCAATTGTTTGTTGGCAGGAGGGAGAGAACCCTGACCTTTCCAGTGTTTTGCACTTTAACCCTTGCCTCGCCAGTGGTTAACTATTTCTACTTATATTACCCTGATATATTTTACTTTTATAAGTTGTGTTATAACAGATTGATACTATAGAATAAGCTGTGTTACATTTATCATTTTCTATCATCCATTATAAGGACCTAACACCAAAACTGCACTTTTAAAACACACTTGGGACAGTGACAAGTGAGGAGTTTGACATAGGTGGATTACTTGTCACACTTATGCAGATGTCCTAAGGTGAGTTCAGGGAGGAAAGAAACCTCCCGTGGAGCAGAAGGTCAAAAGCTTTCTTTGCCAACTTGTACTTATCTGCAGACACTAAGCATCTTTTTATTTGCGCCCATGATAAAGTACAACAAAAATCTTTTCAATTTTCTTCTTCAAAGCTATGAGAGAAAACAAAACTTGTCTTGGCAGTTGGCAGTACTAGCACTGAAACTGATTAATTTGAAAGCATTATTTTAAGAAATACTAGAAATTAAACTTGCTATGCAAAAAAAGCTGCATATGGTAAACGGGTTATTCTGTGATTGATTAGTTGATTTCCCCCTAAAGAGTTATATGAATGCATTTGTACATTCATGAATGGCACAGCATCAAACAACCCCTAATACCTGCCCCCATTAGCTCAATACTGGGAGGTTTCGGTTTGCAGTCTTTCTTTCTCCTCTGATTTATGTTCCTTTACTTTGTTTAATTACGCAGCTACTGTTACTAAAGGAACATTTGGAGTTTTGTTGCCCTTGTGACCATTTATGTGCAGCATTGTTAAATCTAAGTTTAAAATTAATTGTAATCAGTTACTGTTAAATGTTTTGCCCACTAATTTGTTTTTGCAATGTGCTTATAACTTTGTTTTTAAAATTTTGATTGTTTTACCTTTGTCAGTAAGAACAATTTGTTAACACGTAATTAACACGTAAAAAAAAGTAATGATTATCTTTATTCAGATATCCCATGGTGTCCATATTGGGGATCATGCCCCCAAGCTTTGTTAAAAATGGAACTATTATTGATTGCATAACAAAGCCAGTTAAGTTAATTTACTGACCTTTTTTTTTTTAAATTGTTCTCTAGTTGTAGAACTGTCGCCCGCCTTCTCTAAGAGATAAGTGAAATGTCTATTTGAGCCAACTTTCTTAAAATCAAAGCTGGTTTACATTTTTTTTTGTCCTTTTTACCTCTGTGGTTTAATAGCTTTCATCTCAAAGCATTTATTTAAAATTCAGTACAAAACACTTAAAATTAACTGAGAGACAATCCTGTACATGTAATTTATTCCCATACTTAGTCCACACTTTCTATCCGCTCTACACCGTTACATACAGATACTCAGTGCTGCTGACTAGCACTACAGTAATCCCTCGCTATATCGCGCTTCGCCTTTCGCGGCTTTACTCTATCGCGGATTTTATATGTAAGCATATTTAAATATATATCGCGGATTTTTTGCTGGTTCGCGGATTTCTGCGGACAATGGGTCTTTTTCATTTCTGGTACATGCTTCCTCAGTTGGTTTGCCCAGTTGATTTCATACAAGGGACGCTATTGGCAGATGGCTGAGAAGCTACCCAACGTACTTCTCTCTCTCTCTCTCGGGCTGACATTCTCTGATCCTGATGTAGGGGGTGTGAGCAGGGGGGCTGTTCGCACCCTTAGACGATACGGAAGCTCGTCTAAAAATGCTGAAAGATTATCTTCATGTTGCTCCCTTCTGTGCAGCTGCTTCGTGAAGCGACATGCTGCACGGTGCTTCGCATACTTAAAAGCTCGAAGGGCACGTATTGATTTTTGATTGTTTTTCTCTGTCTCTCTCTGCTCCTGACGGAAGGGGTGTGAGCTGCCGCCTTCAACAGCTTTGTGCCGCGGGCGGTGCTTCGCATACTTAAAAGCCAAACAGCCCTATTGATTTGTTTGCTTTTCTCTCTTTCTGACATTCTGTGCTCCTGATGTGCACTCCTTTGAAGAGGAAGATATGTTTGCATTCTTTTAATTGTGAGACGGAACTGTCATCTCTGTCTTGTCATGGAGCACAGTTTAAACTTTTGAAAGAGACAAATGTTTGTTTGCAGTGTTTGAATAACGTTCCTGTCTCTCTACAACCTCCTGTGTTTCTGTGCAAATCTGTGACCCAAGCATGACAATATAAAAATAACCATATAAACATATGGTTTCTACTTCGCGGATTTTCACCTTTCGCTGGGGGTTCTGGAATGCAACCCCCGCGATGGAGGAGGGATTACTGTATTACCTTCCAACTTATTTTTTTAAACCAGTTTCAAACCAGTTTTGGACATACCGAGCATCATAAAGCTGAAATTAAGCACGGTAGATTAAATTAGGCAATGTAACATTGAACACACCTGATTTCTTTGGATTTTTTTAATGGTGCTTTAGATATCATTGTAGAGCATAAATTGTTTAAGAATTGATCTCGGCTGTCGTCACTGTGCCTAGTTGCGTCCCATTTATTCATATATCCTTCCATTATACAAGACTTGGTGGGTATGTCATGAAGGCAATTCATTCTTTTCTTTGAATGGTATGTAGAAATAGTGCAGTCTAGATTTAGCCTGCAGCTTTATGATTTGATAAATGTCGACAGGGTAAAGGTCTTAGTAAATTCGTTTTAAGCCTCTCATTAACCAATACCTAGTAATTGTAGCTATTAATTTTGAGTTTTGCGATGTGATTGCAAGTATGAGCGCATTTAAATGTTTATAAAACATGCTAACTTTCTTTCTCTCATATAGGCCAGACTAGTAGCTCTGGGAGGAATTTGTGGGTTAGTGGACTGTCTTCAACCACAAGAGCAACTGACTTGAAGAATCTCTTCAGCAAATATGGCAAGGTGGTGTTTTTTTTTTCTTTTTTTGTGTGTGATAATATAGCCTTTAAAATTTTACTTTTACATTGACATTTTTTCCATGGAAATCTTAACTTCCTCTAAAAGTAATAAAGCAGTTATTTCTTTAATTTGCTTTCTTAACTATCCTACTGTTAACAAGTTCTAGCATGCCAGGTGCATCTGTGTTTGGGGACTCATAGTTCTCATTTTTATTTTTAAGGTGGTTGGTGCTAAAGTTGTAACCAATGCACGTAGTCCTGGTGCCCGCTGTTATGGATTTGTCACAATGTCTTCAACTGATGAAGCAACAAAATGTATTAGTCACCTTCATAGAACAGAGCTGCATGGAAGAATGATTTCAGTGGAAAGAGTATGTATTTAAAATTGCTAGTTGTTAACCCAACAGTGTTTTCCTTTTTTTTAATTCAGTGCATTTTTTTTTTTGTTCCTGTAGGAGTTATTTTTCAAATGAAAAATCGTCATGTCGTATCATTAAAGCTTTAAATCTTGATCAGTTTAGTTGAAGTTTTCTTGTTAGTGCTTAAATTGTATATAATATCAGTAAGCTACTAAGCTGTAAGTATTTACCTAACTCAAGTTAAACCGAAATCTTCTTTAAAAAATCATGGCAATATGTCAGTTAAATATGAGATTTTGCTAGTTGACCACAAAAGAGAGAGAAGAAATTTAGAATTTCGGAATTTATGTACCATAACAGATGGTGTTTCTTTTACTTAAGCAAGATGAGTCACATAACTTTTAAGTCCTGGAGTTGAGCAGTGTTTCGCCCAACTTAAGAACACTAGTATCTTAATGGCATTACACTTTTTGGTGTGCACCGAGATATTCTATAAAGCAAGGCCAAGGCCTGCTTTTGAGGTAGGAGGATAATTTTTAGCCAATAAATTTATCTTCAAAATGAGACTGTCTATCCTAGATCTGTTTCTTAACCCATAGGTTGTTAAAATGAGAGAAATCTGTTTTAGGGAGTTGCCAATTTCAGTTTTGCACCTCTCCAAAAGGACATTTTGCTCCTGCATACTGAGGAATTGACTGACAGTTGTTCAGTTATAAGCAGATGACTACCTGTTCATTGTATGCTTCTTTAAATAATAGCCAACAAACATGGACAAGTTCTTGCATGAGTCTGTAGGATCACAGACTATAAACTGTTCAGGTTCAGTATATGCTTCATAAGATTTATTCTGAAAACTTAAGATGAACAGGAATGTTAATCATACAGTCCGTAGTTTGACGTAAAGGTTTACCATGAAGCAGAGTGAGCAATGGCCATTGTATGCTATCTGTGACATGGTACTGCTAAACTAAATCATTAAGCCTTCAGCTATAGACATTTGACAAGGAAACCTGCTTCTTTCAGAAATAATTAACCTTTTCAAAAATCTTGAGGCTTTACAGAAAATATTGCACATCAAACTGCCAAATATAAGAATATGCACACAATTGCAGTAGATGCTCCCATCAGGTTTTATAAGGCCGATACCAATCGCTGATTTCAAGTTCTATTAATAAAATGAAATTCTATAGGCTTATTAAGTGACCATAAAAATAAAACTTCCTTAATACATACTTTAATAAAATGTATCTAATAGATACGGCATTAAAGAAAAAATGCTTTTGTTAATTACAAGCTGTCCTATTTAATTTTTATGCCTATCTGGGGGAAAAAAAGATCAACTAAAAGTAGTTTTCACCATTTCTCTACAAAAAATATATATACTTAGCTCAGTCATTTGATGTTGGCAATTAAACACTGCATAAATGTAAATTTACATGCACTTAAAGGTTTTAATAATTTTTGATCATTTGTTTGCTCTACAGCCTTTTGCTGTAGAAACACATTTACTGATAAACTAAATATAAATATATATCGGCTAGACATTTGTAATTCTTGAGGTGTAATTTTATAAATATGGATTACCATTTTAACTATGTAGTACTTGTTTCTTGCCAAAACTTAAGCTGTATGATGCACAGCAACAACGGTACTAATAAATACAAATTTTTTAAAAAGCTGCAAATATATCGAATGTTTAAGTTGTTCATCAAGAAGATAAAAAGACTAATACAACACATTTTGCCATTTAGCCAACAAACGTATTGTTTACTAAGCATTTTCCTGGTTTAGTCTTCATCTTTTTCCAATTAAAAATGTAAGCTGCTCCCCTTAAAAAAAACTCGCTGTCTGAAGTCAAACTGTGTCTAAGTTTAAAGGATTAAATAAAAAGGTCTAAATGAGTTCATTAAAGGTAGCATTTCTTGCCGTTTGTCTAATTGCGCAAGAAAATTTCTCAGATTCCCCTTTTCTAATTTAATATTCCTTTGTTTCGCACTGGCTCTACTACCATAATGCCTAGTGTAAACGGGCACTGCAGCTACATTACCATAAAGCTTATAAATCAGGTGCTGAAAAGCTTTTTTTTTTTTTTTCCAGTCAGTTTACCTTTGAGTTATCTTTGGACGAGTACCATGCATATTTCATCTCTTATGTACACTGTGCTTAAATGTGGAGTATACATGTTTGATATTTGGTACAATGTGCTGTTCATTACAAAATTTGGGAAATTACATTTAAATTACTGCAGTGTATGGTCATCACTGTACAAAAAATGGTTCCCAGGGTAAAAAAGGACTTGCGTGTTTTAGTGAATTGTTTCCGCTTTGTTCTTTTCTAGATATTGTGGTACATGGAAAGGTATGTTAGTAAACATAATTTCATGAAGATGTAGGTTTATCAACTAGTTTATGGTTTCAAGGCTCGCAGAAGTTGGTTCAAGTGAAGCAGAATTTATTTTTTTTTACTGCGTCTAGGAGTACACATTTGTGTGGGTAGTATTAATCCAAGGTCTTGTTGCATTAAATAATTTTGCAGTACTTCATTGTTAGCTTTTGCATGTGTTTTCTTCTACCAAGTAGCTGGCATACATCTCTGTAGTCTGTATTGTATTTTTAAGTAATCCTTATTTTTAATTTTTAGGCAAAAAATGAACCAGCAGGGAAAAAACCTTCAGATTCTAAGAGAGACTCTAAAGCTGGTGACAGACATCATTCATCTGACTCAAAGTAAGTGTGGAAAATTTGATAGATTGCTTAAACTCTGGACAAGTTTTTCAGAACATTGACCCCCAACTTTCCCATATGTTGATTTTGTCACTGGTGTTAACATTTTAACATTTAAGCTATTGAGCCTAAAAATAGCTTTTTAATACTTTTTTAGATTTGAAGGTCTCCACTGTGCCACTGTCTACCACAGTGCTCAGTTACTTGTTCCAAGTATCCATTTGTCTTTTTGAATAGAAGGTATATCTGTGAAATTTGCCTTTAACTGGCTTCCATTTGTTGCCACTGTTTTTTACAAGGAATATAAGATGAGAAAGAATAAGTTAAGGAAAGTTACTCTTTTTCTGCAGTTAATTTACAGAAAAAAACCGAAGGCTTCATTTGAAATACAAAGAATAACCTTCCCTGTATTCGGCACAGTATACCCAACATAGTTATCCTTAATTACTTTTTTTGTTTCCTGTGTTGATTTCAGCAGTATGGAGTTAACTTTGACTCCCTTGTGATCTTTATAAGATTTAATTTAAAATTCCATGATGTTCAATCACTGTTTATTTTCTAAATGTAATATATTGTAAAATGCAAATGTAGCATGTACCACAACCTCAAAGTGTAATATGTGCACCCCACACGTAACGGTTGGCAAAATATCCTCGTTCAGATCCCTTGTTGATGTACCTTTGATTGTCACTGAATAGTTTTTTTTTTTTCATCAACCACCACTCTTGGTTTCTTTCTAATCGCTGTTCCATGTTCATAATGTTTGTACTTGACAGACTGGTATCCCACTTATTCCCGTGACAACTAAATCTTGGTGTATCTTATTTTTCTTGGTCTTAACTGTTCTTTTAATTTCCATTTCTTAGTGACATTTAGGGTTGTGAAAGCTGCAAGCAGGACATAGTTATTTTTTGCCTCCAAGTCTTCCCTTGCTTTCTGTGAGTCCATTATCTTCCTGATCCTCCTTCAGCTACTTAGAGTAGCCAATCGTTATTGAATTTAAGCATGACATCCTGAAAGAAAGGTCAGAGAATGAAAATGCCCAAAACGTGTTTTTGGTAAATGTTGCTAAATACTTTCTGAAAATTATAGTACATGAAAGTAGGGAATCTATTCCCGGACGGGTTTATCCATTCCTGGGAATTCGGGAATCCCGTATGTCATTCCCAGACATCTCACATGTGAACGATTTTGGAACCAGCGACACTTATTGCAGTTGTTTTATTAAAAAAATATGTTGACACCAATAAAGGACTAACCTTAACTACAAGCAGTTCATGCTGTCATGTAAGTACATGTATTAGTTGCGGTAATAAGAGCGCAGAAAGAGCACAACGTGTTGAGCGTGCAGTCATCCAGGCAAGAGCGCATCTTCATGCAGAGTACGCCAGCCGCTGAGAAAGCACTCTGCCTCCACTGAAGTAGGCGGCACAGTCATCGGATACTGATACACTTGTTCTAACAACGCCCACGCTTGCCGTTGCTCTGAAACTCTGCCATTTCAGCTTTTACTGATGCATGCACTTTCTTGTCATTATTCTGTGATGGCAAGTTGCTTGGCACAGAAAACTTGGCCATTCGTACGAGGCTTTCAACACAAACTGATGTTCCAACAGCCATCTGGACTCGAGCTCTGCTCCCGTTGGAAACTTGACACCAACCTGTACTGTCAACAGCACAGACGTCAATGAACTCTGCCCCGTCCCTGCATTTGTGAGCTGCAGAGTGCAGGCACCTCCCAGTCCACTGTGCTCAGTCTTAGTGGGAGCCGGGAGACTGACTGCTGCTGGTGTGGTGTTGACTGAATTAATGAGCAACACACTACACCGTGGGCCAAAAAACCGTGCCACTTAATTATTTTCAACTATAACTTATTTCTTGATCGATTTTTACACACTGTATATGCGAGCTTGGCCGTTCCTTTTCAGCCGGGAATTCCAGCAGTTTCATTCCTGGGAAAGGGAAACATCCGGGAATCCTGGGCTCCTGGTAATCTGAAGGCCAGGAATGAATTCCCTACGTGAAAGTGAAACCTGTTCAACCAGTTTGAGCTTTTGAATTTAAGACCTGTGAATGGTGGTCTTTAGTTCAGTGAACGTGATCCCACAGATGAAATTCAAACCCTGAATTGTACTCCTTAAAATAATTTATCCTAGCGGAAGGATGGATGCATTTGAATTGTGCTCATTAGATATGATGATTAAGATTTGGGGAAAAAACCTCTTAAAACTTGATATAATGTAAACAGTTAATATTCATTTTCATTGTTTTAGTTATTGCAGTATTTGTAGTAACCACTGATCCAAAGTTTGAGGCGCACAGATTTTTGCTTTTTAGCCTCTTTGTCTTTATAACTGGTGCAATTAACAATTTTCATTTTAATTTCATAGGTCTGATGGTGCAAAGGATGAAAATGGTGATAAAAAAGAGGAAGCTGCAGGAGATAAAAAGGACGGTAAGCGCTGATTTGTGTAACTTTATGCTGTTGTGAATACGTTACCATTTAAAAGGCATTATCACTTATGTTTCTAATTATTCAATAGAGCTTGTTTAATTTTATTTCTTAATGGTGTCTGCCTCAGGCTGAATTATTTCAGATCATGCTTTTCTGTTTTTACTTGCAGGTAATCGTGGTACTGAAAGAACTGTGGTAATGGACAAATCTAAAGGAGAACCAGTCATAAGTGTCAAGACCAAAAGTAAAGATAGACATGTATGTAGAAACTCTTGTTCTTCTGGTGTTTGTTTATATCTCCATATTCTACTTTTTATCTGTGGGAATTTGTCCCTTTGTACAGTTTCTCTCTAAACTGCTTTAATCCCTGCTAAGTATAATATATGCGGCATGCTCATAAACTGTGTTAGTGCTCGGGTGAAGTTGCCATATATACTATCATGAGTCTCTCACTTTATAGGGTAAAGTTATCAGAACAAAGTCTTTAAATAAATTTCTCATTTGAATCTAAGCCTTTGATGAATTGCTGTAGCTTTGATTCTCTGAGTAAGGTTTAGCTGTGTTAATGTTCATAGTCAATTAGATGCAGAATCAGCCATATTCTTAAGCATTTTTCTGTTTGAACGGTTAAGTAGGCGGTAAGAAGTAAACTTGTGAATTTTTATGTAGAGCTCCAAAAGTCGTGATCGCAAGTCCTCAAGCAAAGATAAGAAGGACATCCTGTCCTTTGATCAGATCAAAGAACAAAGAGAGAGAGAGAGGCAGCGGCAGCGGGAACGAGAGATACGGGAGGTGGAGAGGCGCAGACACTCTGGGTAAATTCTGAGCTATCCTTGTAAATTTATTCCTTGAGCATTCTTGTCTGTCTTGTTTCTAATGTCTCAACTAGGATAGTCTTGCACTTTTTTTTTTCTACTGTAGGGTGTATGAAATTTAATTTCATGATCCTGTACTGTACCAGTTACCTTTGATTTCTTTTTTGCTTTTAGTTTAAGTGAATGTACACAGAGAAGGATAAATGTTAATTTCAATATGCATGTCCACAAAATACCATTTACATATTTTAAGTTGGTGTATGGTTAAAGAAGGTGAAATAGTAGCGGCATCCCTCTTGCTTTAGACGTTTAGGCAGTATTTTACCACTGATCTTTCCATGGCGAGTTTATGTAGAATTGGGCTATGAAGAGTCATTTGAACGTGTTATGCTGATAAATCTTTGGATGTTGGGTTGATTAATTTTTGTTGAACAAGTGGTTATGCAGCCCTTGGCTTGAATTGCACAAACTTTTGAAGGTGTCTATTTAATGTTCTTTCATATATGGGTTCTTTTTAGTGATCGAGACAGAGATAATCAGAAGGAGCGGGAGCGTATCCGTCTCTTCCGTGAGAAAGAGCAGCGAGAACGACTGATCAGAGAGCGTAGATGGTTGGATATAGAGAGGCAGCGCCTTGATAGTGAAAGACGGGAACGTGAACGGCTAGAGAGAGAACGTGTTCGGATAGAATATGAAAGACGACGCGAGCAAGAACGTATCCAACGGGAGAGAGAAGAGCTGAGAAGGCAGCAGGAGCAGCTACGTTTTGAACAGGAGCGACGCCCATTGAAGAGGCCTTATGATCTGGATGGAAGGTAGAAAAATCTTTTTTTCAAGCCTTCTGCTGTTTGGAAATCGTATTTTGATTCTTTAAAATGCTTAGCTGTGTTTTTTGTGGGAATGTGTCTCTGCAGGAGAGATGACTGGCATGAGAAAAGATTGGCCCTTGATGATAGGTATGGTCGAGGTCCTGACTTTGGTCGCCCAGACAGATTCCAGGATTTTGATTACAGAGACAGAGGCCGATATCAGGAGGACTTGCTTATGAATAGGTAGGTTTTGTAGAAGAATGGCAGCACTTAAAATACTGGGAGTTCTGTTTTAATTTTTTTTTCTTCTTTCAAATAGCTGTGCTGATGAGCACTGCTTGGTTTCAATTCATAAAATAAGTTTAATCTTGATTACAGAAAATCCTTTGAATTAAGTCATTCTAAAATTGCTCATACAACATGCATCAGTAATTTGAGTATGCATTTAGCTTACAGTAAATGTTTTTTCTTTGTTCTTCAGGAGAGATGGGTCAAGATCAATTATGGACAGGGATGGACAGGTTGGTATTGTAATTGTGTGATTGTTAGAAATATATACCCTAAGTTCTTGTCTATAAGCCGGACTCATGTATTAGCCGGAGACCAAAAATCATACGAATTTTTAAAATAAAATCGTATCATAGATAAGCCGGACTCATGGATAAGCCGAACGTACTATAACCTATAACTAATAGAAGGGAGGGAGGTCAGTGGTCTCACTCGCGCCCATTTAATTTCTTTAAGGGGGGAGAGAGTGTGAGATATTGCCGTCTCTCTCACTCCCCGCATGGCGCGGTTGGAGCGGCCGGAGCGCATTCTTTCTGCTCTGGGCGTCGCCGAGTCAACACGAGCGCGTAGCGGTCATTTAAATTGTGATTTTATATGTAAGCATATTTAAATATATATCGCGGATTTCTGCGGACAATGGGTCTTTTAATTTCTGGTACATGCTTCCTCAGTTGGTTTGCCCAGTTGATTTCATACAAGGGACGCTATTGGCAGATGGCTGAGAAGCTACCCTGCTTACTGTTCTCTCTCTCTTGCGCTGACTATCTGTGATCCTGACGTATGGGGATTGAGCAGGGGGGCTGTTTGCACACCTAGACGATACGGACGCTCGTCTAAAAATGCTGAAAGATTATCTTCACGTTGCTATCTTTTGTAAAGCTGATTCCTGAAAAGACATGCTGCACAGTGCTTCGCATACTTAAAAGCTCGAAGGGCACGTATTGATTTTTGACTGAAAAACAAACTCTCCCTCTCTCTCTCTTTGTCTGCTCCTGACGGAGGGGGTGTGAGCTGCCGCCTTCAACAGCTTTGTGCCGCGGTGCTTCGCATACTTAAAAGCCAAACAGACATATTGATTTGTTTGCTTCACTCCTTTGAAGAGGAAGATATGTTTGCATTCTTTTAATTGTGAGACGGAACTGTCATCTCTGTCTTGTCATGGAGCACAGTTTAAACTTTTGAAAAAGAGACAAATGTTTGTTTGCAGTGTTTGAATAACGTTCCTGTCTCTCTACAACCTCCTGTGTTTCTGCGCAAATCTGTGACCCAAGCATGACAATATAAAAATAACCATATAAACATATGGTTTCTACTTCGCGGATATTCTTATTTCGCGGGTGGCTCTGGAACGCAACCCCCGCGATGGATGTATAAGCCGGACTTATGTATAAGCCGATATTCTATTTTTTCATTTTCACAACTTTTTTCCTTAGATAAGCCGCGGCTTATTGACAAGAACTTAGGGTATATTTTTGTGGCCACTTTGATAGATATATATAATATATATAGAGAGAGAGATATAGATATATTTTATTTTTTAATAGCACTTTTCTGATGACCGTCCTGACCGTCATGGTCGTGAATCTCGTGATGGCTGGAACAGCGGATTTGACAAGCGAGGGCTAAATCAAAGGTAAGATATAGCCATCTTTTGTGTGTGTGTAAATTTTCGCTTTGTTTTTCCACAGCAGATTACCTTTTAATATCTGGGTTTTTTGTAATTGCAGAGATGGCCGTGATTGGACTGGGGATCATGGGAGAAAAATGGAGGGAGATAGAGGCTGGCAAGGCAAGTCCTCATTTTATACTTCTTGGCGATGTATGCTTGTGTAAATGCGGGCATTGGATGGTTGTGGAAAGTTCTGCATGGTTTGATTGACAGAGGATTTATCTTGTGGTCCTGCTGCACTTTAAACCATGCTATACAAAAAACTGCTCAGACCATTGACAGGCCTTCTTGTAGTCCTTGTTCACTGAATTGAGTAGGACAGTAGGTAACTTAATAAACCATTACTGTATTTATGTGTAATGTTTATATATAATTTTGTAACAATTAGGAGACAGAGGCATGCCTGCTCATTCTGGACAGGGACCCATGAATCGTGGAGGATTAGCCGGGTAAGATGTTTTTTAAAACTTCAGTTTGTCATCTTATCGGCTTCATAAAATTCTGTTAAAAGCACTGTTTAAAATGTTAAGTTGGTCACACAGCCGCTTTCTGCTTGGTTTTGAGTAAGGTTTTTATTTTAAATGTTTTGAATGAAATGACTTGAATTTTTAGATGTTGAAACGTGAGTTTTAATATGTTGGGTGTAATCTCTTACATTGCATTTGACTTAACTCTTTTAGGGCTAATTTTTTTTTTGTTTCTTTTCTCCCAGGGCTGAATATTTTTCCAAAAACTTAACATTTTTAAAAAAAAAAAACGCAAAGCAATTGTTTAACATATCAAATCAACAAAAAATACTTACTTTTGACAAATGTTACTGTCTTGCATGTTGTATGAGCCTGAATTCTCTGATTTCACATACACATCACATACATTTTACACAGCAAAGTCTGATCTCGCTCAAAGCAGCCAATTTTAGTCATTGCCACATTGCACTCCTTACAATTTGTGTTGCTTTGGTGCCTATTTTTCAATTGTCTGTTGCTGCACTTTCTCACATATATTGTTAGTGTGTACTGTAGAGAGACAAGTCACCCATTTGCCATCGTGCCTTGCCACTGCCACCAAGTTTTCTGCCTGCATGAAAACCGTATTGTCACCTCTTTTCATCTTCTGAAACTTTATGAACTTTATGTATGGCATTATAGCCTGGCTCACCCCATGGGATTTGCTTCTGTTTATTACAGAAGTGAATAAAACTTTGCAGCAGCACGTACCTAAGCCACCAGGGGACAAAACACGTTTGGACCAATGCTCCCTGAAGTTATATCACCAGTTCTGTCCCATCTCTATTTGTAATGCCACAGCACGCTTCATCTCGTCTTTCGTTGTGGGTTTCCACTTTGAAAAACGAGAATGCGATGCAAACGCAGCCCGCGATTCAAAAAAAATCTCTGCCTACCTGTTTCTCGTCTGACAGTAGCTGAAAAGCAGCATCAGGAGAAAGCAGCCTGAAGTACAGCAGCTGGTGATCTGTCGTGTCCAACAGCAAGCCATGCCGCCTTGTAAACTCCGGTAGCCAGATCAGCTCTGAACGGATCAATGTCTGTGTGTTTATCCCATGCGAACCTTGCCGTAGATGCATCGGCTGCACGAAGGCCCTCAACTGGCAGCAGATCCGCTGGCGTGGCATCGGCTGGTGTCTGATCTGCTGATGCCTGCTTCTCACTCTCTTGCTTGATCTCCTGATCACTGCCAATAAAATCCGATTCTGAAAAATCAAGAGTCCGACTCCGCGATAATGCGCAAAACATCGTCTGCCGAGTTTTCTTTTCTGCACTTGCTTCGCTGCCTTTTCACATGTCGGTGCCATCTTGCCTTTGTTTACATTTCACAACTCACGCACACGCAAGGTTTAGTTGCCGAGTCAACGAGTCTAGCATTCCTCCAAGCACAGAGGGAATGCCTGTGACGTGACAGTGACATTTGTCGCCATTAACAGCTGATTGTCGACCCCTATCCCAGGATGTCGACTTTTGTCGACATTAGCCTTCAACCCCTCCTGTCGACATCCGCCCTAAAAGAGTTAATTCATTTCCTGATTTTTTTTTTCCCCCAATATTTTGCTTAATAGGGCTTTAGATTTATGTAATAAAACCTTTGTGTTCAGATTTACATGGAGTTTAATAACTTATTTTCTTTTCCACCTTCAGCCATGGAGGCTATATGCAGGGCGGTGGTGGTTCTCAGAATCTTTCTGGCCAGATGATGCAGGGTGGAGCATTTGGAAGACGCTACTAATTTTTTTTTTTTTATATATATATCTATAAATAAGAACCTGTAATTTTTCCAATTTGTGTGCACTTTTTTTTTTTATTGCTGTTGTCAGTTCGAGCCATGTCAATGGAATTTTTTTATTAAATGCTTCCTTTGGGAGGAGTGTTACGTATGTAACTAAATTAAACTTTTTGGTTTTTAAATCTGTCACTTTTACATTCACATTTTGTTGTCATTCCAGATTTCCATTGTTTAAAACAATAAATTCCAAATAGATATAATCCATTTTTGGTTTAAATGGTCTCTTAAATATCTAGCTGTTCTTTTAGACGCAACTAACTTTTATGTTGTGGTACACACTAGCGATCAAAATTAGAACAAATTGTTTAGTCACTCCTGATCCAAATTGAATGTTCTCTTAACATGAATAGAAGAAAGGTACAGTATTTTAATTGCATTTCATCAGTGACAGTTGTCCCACATCACAGTGGTGATGGGTAGGCCATTCGCTCTCTTGAGAGTGCACAAGAAAACAGGATGATACAGAGATGCTCGTTGGCGCATGGGTTTAACCCTGCAGCTGGAGTTGCTCACCAGTTCAGTGCTGAACAGGACAAGAATTTGTCTCGACGTAGTCTCTCGTCGTCTGAGAGAACTGGGGACTGAAGACCCACTCTGCTGTGACCATACCTCAACAGCAATGACATAAAAAAAATGGTAGACTAGCCTTTACAGAGGAGCATGTTGTGTGGACTGAGAACTGCTCCATAGTTCATTTGTGATGAAAGCAAATTTAATTTAGCTAGTGATGGGAAACGTTCTGTTTGGCAATGAGTTGGAGAAGGAGTGAAGAAAAATGTGTCATGTTTGGAGGTGCAAGTGTCATGGTGTGGGAAATCATCTCTGCCACAGGAGTTGCGCCTCATGATGCTCGTTTATACTTAATGTTCAGAACGTGTATGCGCTCGCATCATGGCTGCCATGCGTTCCCAGTGTGCAGTTGACGAGTCCTCTGAGCAGGTCCTCAGAAATACGCGACGCGTGTGCGAGTTAGGCCAGAGTTATACTTCACGTGATGCATGCTGCAGCGGACGCTCCTTTTACACAAGCGTTGAAGTGTTTATACTTGCACGCGTACTTGACGTAAATCTGGAGGAATCCGCCAGGTGGCAGTGCGAGATATTATCAAGGGGAGAACATGTTCGGCTTCTCTGTGTTGTGAATTGCCTAGAACACCCATTAAATAACGATGACACCTTACTGCAATATCTCTGAAATGGATGTTTATTGGTTAAATCCAGGGATGTGTCCATTCCAGCACGAGTGAGAAACAATCCCTGGACGATGCCTCTGCTCATCGCAAGGTGAATACAAGCACACACATACACTAGCGTCATTTTAGTGTCACCAAATCTGCATATCTTTGGAAGGAAACTGGAGCACACTGAGGAAACCCAGCAGAAAAACATGAAACTCCAGGCAGGGAATATCAGCGACGTGACTCCCTACAAGACAGCAGCCTAATGCTCCGCCACTGTGTCACCCCCATGTGTATAATTAACAGTATTCATTATTTAAATGAAATTACCGATGGATCTGTAAAATGTAATATACTTTAATGCTTTTCATCATGAAAGTGATATCAAGTATAAATCTAAGGATTCTAAATGTGCAGAGAGTTGGAATATCATACATTTAATGTGCTCACTGTGGCGATCTATTGCTGGCGATTCGCTGCTGTCAGGAGCTGAGGAAGCCCTAGAAAAAAAGATCTGACATAACCGTCTTCTGTGCTAATTTTAAAACGTATCGTGTCATTACGATCGGGAATATGTGACGCTTCAATAAAAGCACTATGGATACATCTGTATGTCAGCATTTTGCTTCACTACATTGAACCATTTATCAAATATCGAAGCGCGCACACCGATCTCGTAGGATCCGCAAAGCAGCTTTCTGTCCCATGTAGATAGTAAACAGAGACTCTGACGTCACATTCCAACTTTTAGCACACTGCGCCCCCCGACTTTTTGCTGGTACTGCAACTCGCGCACGCGTCGCATTCAATTTCTGAGGACCTGCTCAGAACGTGTGGCGGCCATGATGCGGGCGCGTACGCGTTCTGAGTGTGAAGTATAAATGAGCCCTTAACAGTCCCAGCAAAAAGTCGGTGGTTAAAGTTGGAATGTGACGTCAGTCTCTGTTTACTATCAACATGTGACAGAAAGCGCTTTGAGGCTGCTACAGGATCGACGTGTGCGCTTAGATGTTTGATGAATGGTTCGATGTGGTGAAGCAAAATGCCGACATACAAATGCATTTATATTCAAGCGTCACATATTCCCCATCGTAAGTCTCACATACCATCTTCTGTGCCGGCATCAGAATGTACGGCGGCGTATTTGAGCCACAGAGAAAATAGTTACGAACACAGTGAAAAGGTGTATTTTGTGAATAAAGTTGAAATTTCGGCTTTAATCTCGAAATGTCCACTTTAAACTCGTAGTTGACGTTTACGACGGTTTGCTTTAATGATAACGTAATCTTAAAACCGACCCACTTGCTTCTGGGGCTTATTTCCTGACTTGACAGCAGCGGCAAGCAGCAGTAGGTCGCGACACAGGACACATTACATTTATGATATTCCAGTTCTCTGCACATTTAGAATCCTTAGATTTATACTGGATACCATTTTCATGATGAAATGCATTAATGTATGTTACATTTTACAGATAAATCGTTAATTTCGTTTAAATAATGAATACCGTCAATAATTACACACATGGGTGGGTGACACGGTGGCAGAGCGGTAGCACTGCTGTCTCGCAGGGAGTCAAGTCGCTGGTGTTCCCTGCCTGGAGTTTACGTTTTCCTGCTGAGTTCCCACCGTGTGCTCCGCTTTCCTTCCAAAGATATGCAGGTTTGGTGACACTAAAATGACGCCGTGTGTATGTGTGTGCTTGTATTCACCTTGCAATGAGCTGATGCCCCGTCCAGGCATTGTTTTTTGCTTCGTGCCCCATGCTTGCTGGAATGGGCACATACCTGGATTGCTGGATTTAATCACTAAATATCCTTTTCAGAGATATTGTGGTAAGGTATCATCAGAATTTAATGGACATTTCAGGCAATTCACAACACAGCGAAGCCGAGCCTGTACTCACCGTGATGATATCTCGCACTGCCACCTGCTGGATTCCTCCAAATTTACATAAAGTACGCGCACAAGTACAAGTGTAAACTGTACGCTTGCGTAGCAGGAGCGTCGGCTGGAGCATCTGTCACGTCGTGTGAAGTATAAAGTATCCCCCTGAAGTTACTGGATATCATCACTGGTACTGAGAGTGCTGTACAGAATGGAGGCAGACCCTCTGTTTTTCCCAGTTGATTCTGGGGTTCATCAGGGTCTGTTCTGCTCCTTCTCTGTTCAGTACTTATAGGGTCGTGGGGTCCAGCGGCTGCGGGGCATCTGTTGGTGAAGAGAGATTCACTGATCATGACTTTGCTGACGATGCTGTGATCTTCACAGAGTCAATGGAGGCTCTGATCGGGACGGTTGAGAGACTGAGTGAGGTGTCTGAGTGTCTGGGCTTGTGAGGGTCCTGATAAAAACCAAAGAGGCAGACCTTTAATGACCTCTTGGGCACGGCCATCAGCGGTGTGTCTGAGAGTGTCGACCTCGTTGAGAGGTTTACTGACCTCGGCAGTGACATTCATGTGTCTGGTGACTCTTCCTATGAAGTCAGTAGACGGATTGGGAGAGCATGGGGGGGTCAAGTATATTCTATACTGTTCAGTGACTTTATCAACTAGATTTTAAACACACATTTTCTTCTATTAACATTTCCATCGCTGACTGTGGAATATCACGTTCTCAGAGAAAATTCCATAAATCCATTCCCATGACTTCTGCGTTTTAAACTCGTTTCGGGACTCCTCAAAAGAACTGCTTCAACCAAGGTGGTCTTCCAGCTAGTTCCTCTTCCAGTTCCTGATGTTAATACACACGTTACAGTTCACTTACGGTTCAGTGAAGGTTATGCCTGGAAAACCGTACAAGGCTCCTTAATATTACGTGAACTGCCAGGTGGAAAAATAATAATCTGTTAGTGAATTAATGCAAAAATGGGCTCTGTACTACTGAAATAAGAGTCAAGGGAAACCAATAAAAATAATCAGTTTGAGTAATTCATTCCAACGAGTTAGTAATTTGTTCGATTGAGTTAATAATTCATTTGAATGAGTTAATAGTTTGCATTATATAACAGAGTGAAAGGCACTATATATTCGATAGATAGATACATAGATAAGGCATTATATGATAGATAGATGGATAGGTAGTTGTGAAAGACAATATAATAGATAGATAGGGCATTATAGAATAGATAGATAGAGGTGAAAGGCCTCACCTGCCGGCTGACATTTAGTGAATCTCTAAGGGCTCAGTCAATGGGAGAGGAGTACAACTCTGTACCTGGGCATGTGAAAGGTGCTATATAATGGCTGGAAAAGGCGAGATAGATAAATAGATGTGAAAGACACTATATTATAGATAAGGCACTATATGATAGATAGATAGATAGATAGATAGATAGATAGATAGATAAGGCACTATATCATAGATAGATAGATCGATAGATGGAACTTTATTTGTCCCCAGAGGGAAATTATAAAATTTGATTTGCCTTGATACATGTAAAATATAACCAAAACAAAAAGATACAAATCCACAAAGACACGTTATATTGCTTTGTCAACTTTAAACTTCAGTTCACGCACAGCATTAATCGACCTCATGGCCGTGGAGTTCTCGCCTTCACTTATAAAGTGGATATAACGAGGACGTTAACACGGAAGGCCAACTTATAAAATGAACGAGCATTGCCAATCAGTGCTGTCCTCTCACGTACCACAAGATGTCGCTCTTTCTCCACCACTCACTTCAGATTTCATCCGCTCCGCTCGTCTCTCGCTGGCCGCTAAATTCACACTAATGGTGTTACTTCCACTGTAGCAACATTGGGGAGGGAGGGAGGTAGGGGTTGTGGAAGCCCCCCTGGTGTTTTTAGCCCGGGAACTCTCAATCATTTCATCAACTTACTGGGGTCTTTTCAGCTTGAAACAGTGCAGAAAAATTGTATAGTCAGTCATTTGGGTGTCACCCCCTCTGATAGTGTCACCTGGTGCACTAGTCAAGGCTAGATTAAGACCCCCCCATAGCCCCCTGGATGACTTGATGAACAGAACTCCTTGACACAGAGTTGATTGTTTTTTAAACAATGCAGCGTGTGGACACCCAGCCATTTAATGCAGGAAATTCAGTGATGCAGTTATTCCCACCATTAATGGCTTGTGGACACTCGATTGCTGCACCCCACCCCCCCACCCCCACCCCCTTGGTGATTTCAGCCTGCAGACATTGAAATTGGGATTTCTGGATTGGGGGTCCTTTCAGTCTGAGACACTGCAGAAAAGTTTTACAGACAGTAAATGTGGGCAGCAGATTGGCACAGTGGTAGCGCTGCTGCCTCGCAGTAAGGAGACCCGGGTTCACTTCTCAGGTCCTCCCTGCATGGAGTTTGCATGTTCTCCTTGTGTCTGCGTGGGTTTCCTCCCACAGTCCAAAGACATGCAGGTTAGGTGCATTGGTGATTCTAAAATTGTCCCTAGCGGTGTGCTTAGTGTGTGTGTGTGTGTATGTGTGCACCCTGCGGTGGGCTGGCGCCCTGTCCAGGGTTTGTTTCCTGGAATAGATAGATAGATAGACAGTTAGACAGTGTAAGGCACTATATGATAGACAGACAGATAGATAGATAGATAGATAGATAGATAGATAGATAGATAGATAGTGTAAGGCACTATATGATAGATAGATAGATAGACAGTTAGACAGTGTAAGGCACTATATGATAGACAGACAGATAGATAGATAGATAGATAGATAGATAGATAGATAGATAGTGTAAGGCACTATATGATAGATAGATAGATAGACAGTTAGACAGTGTAAGGCACTATATGATAGATAGATAGATAGATAGATAGATAGATAGATAGACAGTGTAAGGCACTATATGATAGATAGATAGATAGATAGATAGATAGATAGATAGATAGATAGATAGATAGATAGATAGATAGATAGATAGATAGTCAGTCCCAGCTGGGTGGCAGCTCTTTATTTAGTATGCTATTTATTTCATACTTTGTGTTTTCATGTGATCATCCCTTCCTCTGTTTTCAGATTTAATTAATAGATAGATAGTTAGGAGACCTGGGTTCGCTTCTCAGGTCCTCCCTGCGTGGAGTTTGCATGTTCTCCCCGTGTCTGCGTGGGTTTCCTCCCACAGTCCAAAGACATGCAGGTTAAGTGCATTGGTGATTCTAAAATGTCCCTAGAGTGTGCTTGGTATGTGTTTGCGCCCTGTGGTGGGCTGGCGCCCTGCCCAGGTTTTGTTCCTGCCTTGCACTCTGTGTTGGTTTAGATTGGCTCCAGCAGACCCCCGTGACCTTGTGTTAGGATATAGCGGGTTGGATAATGGATGGATGGTAATTTAGGGCTCACCCCATCTGATGGTATCACCCAGTGCGGTCTGCACCCCCTTAGTGACTCCACAATCACATGGCACACACACACACCCTCAAGTCAAACTGGAGGGTCTGCTGGAAAACCACACCAACATCGGGAGAAGATGCAAACGTCCCATTGAATTTGAACCCTGGACGCTAACCACTGCAACACAGTGGCACTCTTCCTATTGGTATGTGGAAGTAAAATTGGGGTGGGGTGGGGCTGGTGTACCTTAATAAAATCCTACACGGACATGGGAAGAAATATGAACTCCACTCCGACATTAACCAAGATGGCATCTGACCCCGTGCCCTGAAGCTGTGATGCCATGCTACTGGAAGAAAAGAAAAAGATCTACTGAAAATGACTTGAAAGAAAGTGACTTTTCATAACCAATGAACCTTTCTTTGATATAGCGCCTTTCACGATGGAGAACAAATCAAAGTGTTCCAAATGCACAGCACCCTTTGGAACCATTTAAGGGATTTTCTTAAGGTGACGTCAAACGAGGAGACAACTAAGAGATTTGAACCCGTGGTCAGGTGGACTGGAGCCCCCCCACCAATCCCTTGCTCTCGCCCCTCCAGCTGACGTTTGCATGGTAATTGGTGAGTACTTGTCACAATATCCCAAAGGACTTGGCAGTTGTTCCCAGACAGATGTCATTTTCGCTTGACGTCTGTAAATTTAACGCCCTTTCATAAAGTGGACAGGCCATTCCCTCCTCCTTCCTGCAGTCATCATCCTAACAGGATGAAGATATGTATGAGTGCCTTGTGACCTTAGCATTGCAATTATCTTTTAGATTTTCCACTGGAGTCATAAGAAGGAGATGAAACTGATGTGTTGTGATGGGCATGAGGACACTGGCGGTCAAGTGGGTGAGTCTGACGCAGCCGTCCCCGCTCAGCTGGAGACTGAAGACCCCAAGGGAGTACAAAACATCTTAACTGGGCACCAGTAATGTCTAAACCCTTGCAAATCATTGACCAGATCTTTTAGGTGAGTCGGCTCAAGTCAGAATAAACATCAGGGGGACGAGGAGTCACCCACCATTGAAGACTGGACCTTGACCTCCCGGCCGAAGGTCAAGTGATGAGTCAGGACAGAAGAGGAAGGCCGTGCCACTGATGATATCCATCCTTCACTGCTTTGTAATAAGATTTTAACAGGTAGAAATTTAAAACGGATCAGCTTTTATGTTATATAGCGCCTTACACAGTAAGTACAGCACTGCTCTGATTTGTGAAATAAAGCAAAATACTAGAGTTAGTCGAGCTGTAATTGAGAAAGTGCCATGAAGACACTCAAAATGAAAGATACCACACATCACCCTTATACAGTCAGTCAGTCATTTGCAAACCTGCTTAGTTCTTAGTCACAGGGGTCTGCTGGAGCCCATCCCAGCTGGCATGGGGCGTAAGGCAGGAACAAACTAGGGACAGGATGCCAGTCCATCCCAGGATGAACACACACACACACACCCCAGCCACACACTAGAGCCAATTTAGGATCGCCAATTCACCTAATCTGACCCTTATATAGTGCCTTACATACTATAAACAGGCTACAGCCCAACTTGGAAACTCTGACTTTATGCCTGTTTAATAATAACACGTAAATGTGGCATTAGTGTAACTCTGTCACACCAAATGAGGGTCCAAAGCCTCCCACCGGATAGTGTGAGCTGCAAGGCAGGAAGAAACCCACCCCAAAGCGGCATAATCAGGGTATCAGTACTACCAGAAATATCGGTAAAGGGGCAACGCTTCGCTTAAATCGACCAATTCACTTAACGACCTAGTCGTAGGAATGAAACTCGGCCATCAAATGAGGAGTGTCCGTATGTAGGTATACAGTCGATTCCTCTTAATTGGGACACATTACAACTAGGACATTTTGTCCCAATTAAGCGAATTCCACATAAAATGAAACAATAAATAATTTTCTTTCAATATTTTAATAAAATTATTGAACCCAAATATAAATTAAAAGAAAATAATATAAGCTGTGAAGAAAAAATAATAATAAATTCTAAAGTAAAATAATTAGGAATGCAGTAATCCCTCGCTACTTCGCGGTTCACTTTTCGCGGATTCACGACTTCGCGGGTTTTTAAAAACAAGTGATTGCCCGCCTATCGCGGAAGTTATGTTCCAGACCCATCAGCAACAGGAGAAAATCCGCGATATAGAAAGACCATATAAATAAACATTTTATAGTTTAAGCCTTAAAATACCCATCCCACATGCTTTAAACACATGTAAACTTATAAAACACACTTTGCTAACACATATGATATGTGGATGTCGGGCTAAGGATATGAGTAACATCTCACTATTATAAAACATTTTAACTTCACGCAAGACAAGACAGTGAGACAGGAAAATTGGTGATGTACAGGCTTTTAAATTATTGACACGCAGAGCGACAAGCAGCACAAAGTCCACTTCTCCTTAGCGTTCATTCAGCTCCCCACCGCCTTGACAATGCGAAGTGGCAGGAGTGTACTGCGCTTCCGGGGAGGGGGGTTTGAGCAAAGGTGCGTTCAGCTCTCACACACCCACACACTCCTCACGCAAAGTGACAAGCAGGCATTTTGGCAGAAGCAGCACAAAGTCCATTTCTGCTCAGCGTGAGTTCAGCTGCCCCCCTTCACAAAGCGAGTGCAGACACATTGACGTCTGATCGCTGCGTGCAGGCAGTGTGCAGTGTTGGTCTGCGGTGTTTAAGAATGTAGAAAGTGTTTAAGAGCATAGGAAGTGTTTATAAGAGCGTGGGAAAGGTTAACAAGAGAGTGAGAAAGGTTTATAAGAGTGTGGGAAGGGTTTATAAAGCCTTAAAATATGTATAAATAATAAAATAAATATAGGTCGCTACTTCGCGGATTTTCACCTATCGCGGGGCGCTCTGGAACGTAACCCCCGCGATAGGTGAGGGATTACTGTGTATATAAAATTTAATGCTGCAAAAATGCATCAAGCGTAGTCTGTCTTTTGTTTTTGTAAGTTTGTATTTTGTCCTTTGCAGTTCGTCTTTTCTGTAATGCCCTTTCCTCATGCAGTTGATGTTCTTGTTGTAAGAGACGCACTATGGTCTATGTTGGTACACCGGTTATCTCAGCGAGCCTACGATGGCTTGTATTAAATGGCTGGCTTTTAATTTTATCCAGCAAAGCACTTTTACTTGAAAGTGTAAAATAATTTCTTGGCATCTTGGCAAGGGTTATAATTTAATAAATAAAATTGACAAAAAAAAGTTTACTTATATGTTATACGTACACGCGAGGTGGTGTAGGGGTAACTGAATACGGTTCGGTAGTGGTGACGGTAGACTATTAAGCAGACATGTGCTACTCCACTCTAAGATTGTACCATCTAAACTTACCAGTGCTTCTGTCGACGGGCGACGATACAGTGCATCCAGAAAGTATTCACAGCGCATCACTTTTTCCACATTTTGTTATGTTACAGCCTTATTCCAAAATGGATTAAATTAATTTTTTTCCTCAGAATTCTGCACACAACACCCCATAATGACAACGTGAAAAAAGTTTACTTGAGGTTTTTGCAAATTTATTAAAAATAAAAACACTGAGAAATCCCATGTCCATAAGTATTCACAGCCTTTGCTCAATACTTTGTTGACGCACCTTTGGCAGCAATTACAGCCTCAAGTCTTTTTGAATATGATGCCACAAGCTTGGCACACCTCTCCTTGGCCAGTTTCACCCATTCCTCTTTGCAGCAACTCTCAAGCACCATCAGGTTGGATGAGAAGCGTCGGTGCGCAGCCATTTTAAGATCTCTCCAGAGATGTTCAATCAGATTCAAGTCTGGGCTCTGGCTGGGCCACTCAAGGACATTCACAGAGTTGTCCTGAAGCCACTTCTTTGATATCTTGGCTGTGTGCTTAGGGTCGTTGTCCTGCTGAAAGATGAACCGTCGCCCCAGTCTGAGGTCAAGAGCGCTCTGGAGCAGGTTTTCATCTAGGATGTCTCTGTGCATTGCTGCAATCATCTTTCCCTTTATCCTGACTAGTCTCCCAGTTCCTGTCGCTGAAAAACATCCCCACAGCATGATGCTGCTACCACCATGCTTCACTGTAGGGATGGTATTGGCCTGGTGATGAGCGGTGCCTGGTTTCCTCCAAACGTGACGCCTGGCATTCACACCAAAGAGTTCAATCTTTGTCTCATCAGACCAGAGAATTTTCTTTCTCATGGTCTGAGAGTCCTTCAGGTGCCTTTTGGCAAACTCCAGGCGGGCTGCCATGTGCCTTTGACTAAGGAGTGGCTTCCGTCTGGCCACTCTGCCATACAGGCCTGATTGGTGGATTGCTGCAGAGATGGTTGTCCTTCTGGAAGGTTCCCGTCTCTCCACAGAGGACCTCTGGAGCTCTGACAGAGTGACCATCGGGTTCTTGGTCACCTCCCTGACTAAGGCCCTTCTCCACCGATTGCTCAGTTTAGATGGCCGGCCAGCTCTAGGAAGAGTCCTGGTGGTTTCGAACTTCTTCCACTTACGGATAATGGAGGCCACTGTGCTCATTGGGACCTTCAAGGCAGCAGAAATTTTTCTGTAACCTTCCCCAGATTTGTGCCTCGAGACAATCCTGTCTCGGAGGTCTACAGACAATTCCTTTGACTTCATGCTTGGTTTGTGCTCTGACATGAACTGTCAACTGTGGGACCTTATATAGACAGGTGTGTGCCTTTCCAAATCATGTCCAATCAACTGAATTTACCACAGGTGGACTCCAATGAAGCTGCAGAAACATATCAAGGATGATCAGGGGAAACAAGATGCACCTGAGCTCAATTTTGAGCTTCACGGCAAAGGCTGTGAATACTTATGGACATGTGCTTTATCAATTTTTTTATTTTTAATAAATTTGCAAAAACCTCAAGTAAACTTTTTTCACGTTGTCATTATGGGGTGTTGTGTGTAGAATTCTGAGGAAAAAAATGAATTTAATCCATTTTGGAATAAGGCTGTAACATAACAAAATGTGGAAAAAGTGATGCGTTGTGAATACTTTCTGGATGCACTGTAGATGACTGACTTGCAGCACGCGTCTGCTACTGTCCCAATTAAGCGGAATGTTGTCCCAATTAAGCATTTAAATTATGTATTAGTTTATTATTTTGGTTTCCATTCCTTGAGATTTGGCCCAAATAAACAGCTGCCCCAATTAACCGGTGGCCCAAATAAGCGGAATCGACTGTATATATGTTTTTATCACACACATACACATCAGAGGGTCACCTGATAGGCTCGTCAAAGATAAGCTCCGCCCCACTGGGACTCCCGTCTCTTTTGTCATCCACAGCTCAGAGAAGACGCCCTCTGAAGTCACTGACTCTGCCCCTTCTGGTCCACGAGATATAAAAACGAGGCGCTCCCAGAAGGTGACGTCTTATTCGGGAGATGAGACACCCTTGTTATGGCGCTCCATCCCTGAAGCCTGACTGCTCTCCAGAGCCTTTAGAACCTCAGCCAATGGCTAATTGTTGCTTTTGTTACTTTATTGTGCCATCAAGTGCTTGTTATTTACTATATCGTTTATTGCTTGGGGTGACTAAGTTGACACCCCAACATTTCCTCTTGACTCCTGTCATACCCTCAACCCACAACTATATACAGTCATATGGAAAAGTTTGGGAGCCCCTCTTCATTTTTGGGATTTTTGTTTCTCATTGGCTGAGCTTTCAAAGTAGCAACTTCCTTTTAATACGACATGCCTTATGGAAACAGTAGGATTTCAGCAGTGTCATTAAGTTTATTGGATGAACAGAAAATATGCAATATGCATCATAACTAAATTAGACAGGTGCATAAAATTGGGTACCCCAACAGAGATATGACATCAATTCTTAGTTGAGCCTCCTTTTGCTAATCTAACAGCCTCTAGACGCTGTCCTCCTATAGCGTTTCATGAGTGTCTGGATTCTGGATGGAGGTATTGTTGACCATTTTTCATACAAAATCTGTCCAGTTCAATTCAATTTGGTGGACAGCCTGCTTCAAATCATCCCATAGATTTTCGATGATATTCAAGTCAGGGGACTGTGACGGCCATTCCAGAACATTGTACTTCTCCCGTTGCATGAATGTCTTTGTAGATTTCAAACTGTGTTTTTGGTCATTGTCTTGTTGGAATATCCAACCCCTGCATAACTTCAACTTTGTGACTGATGCTTGAACATTATCCTGAAGAATTTGTTGATATTGAGTTGAATTCATCTGACCCTCGACTTTAACAAGGGCCCCAGTCCCTGAACTAGCCACGCAGCCCCACAGCATCATGGAACCACCACCAAATCTGATAGTAGGTAGCAGGTGTTTTTCTTGGAATGCGGTGTTCTTCTTCCGCCATGCAAAGCCCTTTTTGTTCTGACCAAATAACTCAATTTTTGTCTCATCAGTCCAAAGCACTTTGTTCCAAAATGAATCTGGCTTGTCTAAATGAGCATTGGCATACAACAAGCGACTCTGTTTGTGGCGTGAGTGCAGAAAGGGCTTCTTTCTCATCACCCTGCCATACAGATGTTCTCTGTGCAAATTGCGCTGAATTGTAGAACGATGTACAGATACACCATCTGCAGCAAGATGTTCTTGCAGGTCTTTGGAGGTGATCTGTGGGTTGTCTGTCACCATTCTCACAATCCTGCGCATATGCCGCTCCTGTATTTGTCTCGGCCTGCCAGACCTGCTGGGTTTAACAGCAGCTTTGCCTGTGGTCTTCCATTTCCTGATTCCATTCCTTACAGTTACAGAAACTGACAGTTTAAACCTCTGAGATGGCTTTTTGTAGCCTTCCCCTAAACCAGGAGACTCAACAATCTTTATTTTCAGATCTTTTGAGAGTTGCTTTGAGGATCCCATGCTGTTACTCTTCAGAGCAGAGTCAAAGGGAAGGACAACTTGCAGTTTACCACCTTAAATCCCTTTATATCTCATGATTGGACACACCGGTCTATGAAGTTCAAGGCTTAATGAGCTCATTCAATCAATCTGGTGTTGCAAGTAATCAGCATTGAGCAGTGACAGGCATTCAAATCAGCACAATTACAAGCGGGCCCACATTTTTGCACAGCCAGTTTTTCACATTTGATTTAATTTTATACAACTAAATACTGCATCACTAAAAATCTTTGTTCAGAAAACACCGCAGTACTCAGATGTTCCTAGGAAATGAAAGACATACCACTGTTATCTTTTTTGTTGAAAGGAGAGTCAATTATTATGCAGGCTGAGAGGGGGTCCCAAACTTTTCAAAAAGATTTTCAAAAGTTTTCAAACTGTTTCATATGACTGTATATATAGTTTATATTATTTATATTAGTGTATGTATATATATATATATATATATATATATATAGATATAACTATTGTCACACACGTGCGCATGGGAGGCAGTTAAATGGCTTGAGTAAGGGCAATTCCAAATCAGACCGATTCTTTCTCTCCCTTTCCTGCAGACCATTCACAGGAGATTCCACCTGGCCCTCTTGACGTCACTTCCATGTCCGAGCCTATAGAGGAAGACCTTTTCAGCTCCGGCCCCTGTGATGTCACGTCTGGGCCCGACCCCTCTGACTTCACTTCCTGTCTTCCCCTTTAAAAGCCTCCACCTTTCCCTTAATCCCTCAGTTCTGTTTTGGACTCAGTTTTGCACACATCAGTGCTGTATAACATTTTGTGACTTTGCAGCCAGGATACCAAATATACGGGTGGCTTCCCCAATCCTTGCTATGACTTTGTGTGAAGTTTCTGACAATATATATTAGATTAATCTGTTCCTGGGTCCCACAAACTCAAATTTTCAAAATGATTTTAACAGTAAATACACTAGATTTTAAGGTAAAATATTAACAAATAATAATAATATTTGAATAAAAATGTAAATTAATAAAATTAAAAATATAAAAACCTGTATTTACCTTAAAAAGGAATGATGATGGTGCATGTGGAAGCTGGAGGAGGAGGAGGAGGAGGAGAGAAATTATTGCTTGGAAGGCTTTCCTCTTACTCTTATTTTCCTCACTACACTTTTTAGGTGTTATTAAGTTGTTATTATATAAAAAAATAACACAAAACAGGCACAAAAGCATAAAATTAGCAGCGAAAATCACACGAGATGCTTTCACTACAACTTCCGACAACACACTGAACGACAAAGCGTATGGGTGGCCCGAGCGCTGGGGAAACATACGTACAAACACACATGAACAACGTGCTGGGCGTTCGGATTCCAAAGCAGCATTCAGATTCTGGGGTAGAATTTGTTCGAATTTTTCGTTCTGAATCCAAGTTGTTTGAGTTTTGGGGTGTTTGGATTCCGGGGGGAATACTGTGTGTATATATATATATATATATATATATATATATATATATATATATATATATATATATATATAATGGTTGAAATAGTTTACTGTCAAATAATGCAAAGAGTACGCGACACGTGTTTCGCCCTAATTCTGGTCTCGAACCACACGCTGTAGCGCAACGTTAGGGGCTTCGCCTCTGGCGCTGATGTTCGAGGTTTGATTCCTGAGAGGGGATGCAGTGAGTGTGTACGCCTGATGAGCCCAGAATTAGGGCGAAACACGTGTCGCGTACTCTTTGCATTATTTGACAATAAACTATTTCAACCATTCTATGATCTGCTTCTCGCAACTGAAAAGAGGGCACCGTGGCAGATGTTAGCCGACTTCCTGACCAACCACAAGCGTTACCTGGCAGGTAACCACCCATACAATCAGATTGTGATTCAGACTACGAATGCCATGAATATATATATATATATATATATATATATATATATATATAAATAAAATGCTACTGTGGTTGTTTGTTTGCCTGTCCGGGATTTTAAATCACCTGTAGCTCGAACACCGTTTGACGTATTGACCTGAAATTTGGTACACATACAGTATACTACATGATGTCTACTATCCACTTTCGGGGTGATGATTGACCTCCATGGCTTTTCCTCTTTTTATTTTAATTTTATTGTAGAATCATCTCTCAGCAGTGGCCAGCAGGGCAGTCATGCAGTGTATGCATATGGGTGCCGTTCTCATCCCTACCACCTTCGCCGTCACTTCCCCTACCTCTTCATATCTTAAATCATTCCTGAGGCAGATTGAAGACTTAAGTGCCAGCTTATGTGAAAAATTAAGAAAAATGTAATAAGTAATTACAACACAAAAACGGACATAATCCGTTTTAATGCGAAAAGATACCGACGGAAGAAGAGAAGAAGCGGGTCACTAGGGTGGAGAAAAGAAGAGCTGCTCAGGAAACAGCAAGGGCATCAACCTCTGAGCAAAACAATGATAAACGTACAGAGAAAGAGAATGACAACTAGAAGTCAAGTGTATTCGTGCAGTGTGCCGTTACTGGCATATATATATATATATATATATATATATATCCTCTTTAATAAAATCCCTGTGTGCGTCCAGGTGTCAGTATGTGTTTTCTGGTGAAGTGCGCATGCGCGGGGCACGGTGCGATGCGCGATATTACTGTCAGAGAAAGTTAGAGGCGTTTTACGGAAATACAAACTAGTATTACTGCGAGAAGAAATTAAAGGTACACAATACCGGCGCCGCCGTGAGTGGCAGCCTTTTCAGCAGCTCCGTGTATGATTATTTATTGTATCAGTATGCTGCTGCTGAAGAATGTGAATTTCCCATTGGGATTAATAAAGTATCTATCTATCTATCTATCTATCTATCTATCTATCTATCTATCTATCTATCTATCTATCTATCTATCTATCTATCTATCTATCTATCTATCTATCTATCTATCTATCTATCTATCTATCTATCTATCTATCTATCTATCTATCTATCTATCTATCTATCTATCTATCTATCTACAGTGACGCATATTACAGCCACATACAAGCCAGTATTACTGTCAGAGGAGATTAAAGGCATATTACCGACGCGCATGCCTGTATTACAGCCAGAAAAAAATTAAAGGTATATTACGGACGTACAAGCCAGCAGACGTACAAGACGGTATCCTGCAATAAGGGCGCGCACAAAAAGGCGAGCCTCAAAAGGGCGACCTCAATTGGGCGCAGCGAATAAAGATCTGCACCTGTTGCTCTTCACATATTCCAGAGCCATTTGAACTAAATTATCTACGCGCCCTTATTGAATAGAGCCGTACAAGACAGTATTACTGTCACAGAAAATTAAAGACACACAATACACAGCGGCAGCCCACGAAGAACGGTCAGCTCAGCAAGTAAACATCAACAAAAGAAAGGCTGAAAGACAAAGAAAAATACGACCAACAAAAAGAATGAGGTCAAAGTCCCTTGCCATTTAATATAGACTGTTCCTACTAATGTTTATGCACTACTGTTCTAGCGCCCGTTATTGTAACGGGCTAAATGACTAGTATAGATATATAAATCTAACCCTTCTTCATGTGCTATATGTTGCCTTTGATTCCTGTATGTCTAATCATTTTCCACTGATGATGACTCCTGGTAGGGGCTTAAAGCTTAAGAATAAAAAACTATTTTAAGATACCTGACTCATCTTCTCCCTTTGTGGAATTTTAGCTATAAATATGCAAGCTGTATCACAGACGTTTGCTTCTATATATATATATATATATATATATATATATATATATATATATATATATATATATATATATATAGTATATTGCCTTTCACCATTAAGAAAAAGCACCAGCAGCCCAATACAACCAAATAAGTACTGCTTATTACTGGTGCTTTTTGATGGACCAGTGCCCTTTGTGCCAAGTGCTGTCAGTATAAGTTCTAGCCCTTTCAATGCTAAACATTAAGTGGGTTTAACAATGGATGAATTCTTTTCACCATCTTTCTATCTGAGACACTCCAATTCTTTTAAGAACATTTACATTTTTCAATAGTAAGGTACCTCGCACTTCATATTGTAGAGCCCCTCAGGGTCCAGCCCTGAGACAGATATGCTCCTCAGGTGACCACAGACTGCCAAGCGGACAGGAATACCTAGAAAAGTCGGCTGTATAGCAGCCCCGTGCACAGCAGGTAGAGGGGGACGCAGATGGAGAGCACTTCAAATGCGTCTCCCAGCTTCTGGGGTCCATCAGCTCGGATGTGTGACCGCCAGTGAGGCTCAGATTTGGACCTTTGGCTTGAGCCGGGGAGAGTATTGTGGTATATGGGTTGCCTCAGACCCCAGGTGGCATGGGTGGAGTGGACAAAGGGACAAAGCATCTGGGAGCGTGAATCATTTTTAAAGACATGAGCAGTCATTGAAGAGACCTTTTCAGGACCACCCACCATTAATCGGTGTAAGGAGGCTCATTTTTTTTTACTCCATCTCTCAATCTATCATTCCGCCCCCCCCGGGTCGTTACAATACGAACAATAAAACACAATATTGCGAAATGTTCTTCAGGATATATAACTCCTTTCATCTTTAAAAAATATGTGCAATTATATTTTGATATAGTGCCGTTGTGATGATTTCTTCAGATACAAAGTAATCAAATTCACAAAAATTGCGATATTTCATGGAGTGTCTTTTGGAATCCTGACTGCCCCTCAGGTATGATCAAGAAATTCAAGTATTTTGATACAGCGCCATTCGTCGTGCCAGTCTCTTCAGATACAATGCAGTCACATTTTTAAAGGTCCATTATTTCTTTTTATTCTTTCTGTTCCATTTTATTGCTTTTTAGAGTGTCTTTCTAAAAGCAAATGGCACAGCGATTTAAGTGAATGGAGAAGTGCCAAGTAGGTGTAAGGCTTGTTGTTTTTTTTCTCAATGTCACCTCACCGATGCACTTTTATTTATTTATTTTTTGTTTCTGATTCTCTTATTCCTCATTCTGACCTTTGCTCTCATTTTCCATGACACAAATAAGTGGCTGCAGAAAGTCAAGCGCGACAAGTTTAGCCGCGCCCTTCCTCCCCATTGGCCACTTCAAGCCGCCTGATTGGTTGGTGGGCTGTCCCAAAGTCAGGCCAGTTGCCGGCCAGCCCCTCCCACTGGGTGGTTACTCCAGGACACTAGCAGATCTGCTCCCTTACCAAAGAGTGGGAGGCGGAAGAACCTGTCAGTTAGCCCCCCCCCCCAATCCCCCCCCAGGACAGCTGCACTGTCTCTGCCTGTCATTAACGCCGAGCAAACAGAAGACCACTTGGGTTGTACATCTGCAGCTCAGCTGGGCTCACCTGACTCACCTCTTTGTTATTTTTTTATACTTCTGCTTAATTTCACTCACTCGACGTTATTTTATTTAACTTTAACTGACTCTGCACTCAATGAGCTTACTGGAAAAAGGTCTGCGTCAGCCTACGATAATTTCAGTTTTGGAAATAAATTATAAATACATAACAGCACCTTTAGAAAGTATTCAGCCCCCTTCACATTTTGTTACATCGCCACCTTGTGGTAAAATCATTTAAGTTCAATCAATACTTAATACCCCCAGAATGACAACACAAAACAGGATTTTAGATGTTTTTATACATTTTATTAAAAATTAAAGACTGAAATTCACATGAACACAAGTGCCCAGATCCTTTAGTCAGTACTTTGTTGAACACCCCTTTGGTAGCAATTCCCACCTGGAGTCTTTTTGGGTTCAACGTGACAAGCTTCACACTCCTGGATTTGGAGATTTTCTGCCATTCTCCTCTAGATGTCATCTCAAGCTCTGTCACGATGGATGGAGACCACCAGTGGACAGCTACTGTCAGGTCTCTCCAGAGATGTCCAGTCGGAATCAAGTCCAAGCTCTGAGTGGGCCACTCAAGGACATTCTTACTCCTGTGTTGTCTTTGCTTTGTGCTCAGGGTCATTGAAACTTCCACCCATTTCTAGGGTCTCCTTATCTGATTTCATTAAGAGTCGCTCTGTCCTTCGCTCCATTCAGCGTTCCTTCAACCCCACTGCTGAAAAACGGCCCCACAGCAAGACACTGCCACCACCTTGCTTCATCGTTGGAATGGAATTGCATGGATGAGCAGTGTCTGGCTTCCCCCGGACATGATGCTAATCATCATTTCATCAGACCAGAGAATCCTCTTTCTCTCACAGGCTGAGAGTCCTTCATGTACAAAGCTTAAGGGAGCTTCCATGAGGAGAGGCTTCCAGCTGACCACAATGTCCTAAAGCCCCGATGGTGGAGTTTTGCGGTGGTAATGTTCCTTCTGGAAGTTTCTCCCATTTCCACACAGGCTCTCTGGAGCTCAGCCAAAGTGTCCATTGGGTTATTGGTGACCTTTCTTACCATGGCACTTCTCCCCCCGATTGTTTGGTATGGCCATACAGCCAACTCTAGGAGAAGTTGTGGTTGTTTCAAATGTCTTATGAATTATGAAGGCCATTGTCTGTAAGCTCTCCAGGTAGGACTGATTTTCAACAACTGTTGGACCTTCTAAAGACAGATGTGTGCCTTTCCTAATCATGTACAGTCCATTGAATTCACCCCAGGTGGGCTCCAAACAAGGTGTACAAACATCTCAGTGATGATCAACAGAATGGGATCTATCTATCTATCTATCTATCTATCTATCTATCTATCTATCTATCTATCTATCTATCTATCTATCTATCTATCTATCTATCTATCTATCTATCTATCTATCTATCTATCTATCATATAGTGCCTTTCACATCTATCTATCTATCTATCTATCTATCTATCTATCTATCTATCTATCTATCTATCTATCTATCTATCTATCTATCTATCTATCTATCTATCTATCTATCATATAGTGCCTTTCACATCTATCTATCTATCTATCTATCTATCTATCTATCTATCTATCTATCTATCTATCTATCTATCTATCTATTGTGGTACGCGGCTGGGGGTCAGACCCGGCCGGGACGCCTGGAAGGACTGGGTTGTGGCTTATTTGTCCTCTGGGCCATGAGGGGGCAACCGCCCTGGAGTAGAAGAGGCCCACGGAAGGGGAGCAGGGAGGCTCAAGACCGTTGGGGCCTCTGGTCACTGGAGCCCGGGACTTATTCCTTCCGCCACACCCATGGAGGACGATCCTTCCAGGGTCACCCGGAGTGCTTCCGGGTGCTCTCCTGATGCTTCCGCCACACCAGGATGTGACGTCAGGTAGAACACCTGGAGCTCATCTGGGTGAGGATAAAGGGAGCCGCCTCCCTCCTGTCAGTGAGTTGAGCTGGATGGTAGGGTGGCTAAGTGTCTGGGAGAAGGAGGATTGGTTTTGTGAGTAGTTTATTGTTATATGAGTAGTGTGGAGTGGAGGGTGCTTTGTGCACTGTATAAGAACAAAATAAAGAAGTCTTGTACTTTCATCTGGTGTTTGGAGTGGTACCTGAGGGTTCAAGAGGTGGACACACATCTCTACTGCTACACTATCTATCTATCTATCTATCTATCTATCTATCTATCTATCTATCTATCTATCTATCTATCTATCTATCTATCTATCTATCTATCTATCATATAGTGCCTTTCACATCTATCTATCTATCTATCTATCTATCTATCTATCTATCTATCTATCTATCTATCTATCTATCTATCTATCTATCTATCTATCTATCTATCTCACCTTTTCCACCCATTATATAGCGCCTTTCACATGCCCCAGTACAGAGTTGCAGTTCCCTCCCACTGGCTGAGCCAATAGAAATTCACTAAATGTCAGCCGGCAGGTGAGGCCTTGGCAGGGCGTAAGAACATAACAAACAGCAGATTGCCCCTGGTAGCGGTGGGCACTTTTCCATTTTTTCTCTGTTATTCTGAGAACGTCACTTCCAGCTACTTGTAGAAGCCGCACTCTCCTGAGCGTCTGTCCTGTTGGATCTCTGTCTACTAAATGCTCAGCTATTGTATTTCAAGCGTCTTACGTTCTTATGTCACTTGGCACATTTTAGTGCTTGTAAACACCTTATGACTGATTGCATATCAGTCCGGTGCATTTCTAACGTCACAGCTTGTTGTTTATTTTTAGATGGAAATTAAAACTTGGCTCACACTTTTGGCTGAAGTGGAAAAGGTGACAGAACTACTTGGCAAGGCAGGAGCACTCAGTGACTTGTGGGCTAACTTTTTATATTTTTATACGCCGCCTTCCAATTTCACATTCAGTGCAATACAAGTTAGGAGGATGCAACTTACAACATCTAAATTGGGCAACAAGACCCAAATCTGAATGGAATGTTCTGCATCCTCTGATAGCGCTGTGACCCGTGACACCAAAAGGGCTGCCTCTTCTCATTCTGTTGATGATCATGAGCTGGAACTTGACCCTCTGTTCTGGAATGAATTGTAATTAAAGAAAAAAAAAAGTTGTTATCAGTGACCTTCATGTTGCTTGCTTAGTGATGTTGCAGAGTCAGAAGAGGTCTATTTATCCAGATGTCATGTGACAGATCATGTGATTGCACGCAGGTGGACCCTAATCAACTCATTATGGGACTTATGATTTTAATTACTGTAATTGCACTTGATCTTATAAAGGGGTTTCATGGCACATATGAACTCAGAACTTTTCAGTTTTAACTTGTATTGTACCTTTTTTTCCTTACCACATAGTTATGTCACTGCTAAACCAAGCATATGACATATTTTGTTCACATAAGACCCATTCTTTTATAAAAAAATATGCTATCAAATGCAGAAATTGACTTTGCAGTTTAATAGTTTACTATTAAATATTAATATTAATATTACTATTACTAGATATGCTACCTGACTAAACCAGGTTAAAATCTAAGTGATCAATGAAGAACTCAGCATTAGCACTTGCAGTGCACCATGCAATGCATATGACTCTGTTATATGCCATTTGGTATGGGGTTGGTATGAGATTTGAGAAAGCAGTTTTAATGTTTGTGCACCAACTATTGGAATGAGAAATGTAGAACATTTTATTGCTAAAAATGTCTGTAATGTACCATCTTTTGGAATGACAGAGGGATAGCCACCGTAAAGACACAATGACAGACACACAGACACCTGTCCTTTTATTAATGTTTACTAGCTGTGCTACACATCTGAGGGGGGTTGAAATCTAAGTAATAAAACAAAGACCTCAGTGTTACCGTTTGCAGTGCACCATGAAATGCATATGTCTCTGTTATATGGCATTTGGTATGGGATTCAGGAAAGTAGTTTTACTGTTTAGGTGCCACCTGTTGGAATGAGAAATTTAGAATCTTTAATTACTAGAAAAATGTCTGTGACGTGCCATCTGTTGGAATGACAGAGACACAGCAACTGGGCGGACACATTGACAGACGCACAGACACTTGTTCTTTCATTAAGGTGAATTATAAATGTTGTAGTCGAATAAGAAAAAAACATTTACCAGTTGTGATGCAGACTTCAACCTTTGCATTGTGTTGAAGAACAGAAGAGACCAATTGTTTTAAAACAGGACTATATTCCCATAGGTTCTAGCACATTGTTTTTTCTATGTTTAAAAAAATTTACATACATTACAAATCATGGTCCAACGGTAAGTTGAATGAACCATCTATCTATCTATCTATCTATCTATCTATCTATCTATCTATCTATCTATCTATCTATCTATCTATCTATCTATCTATCTATCTATCTATCTATCTTTTTTTTTTTTTTTTTAATATATAGATGGAATTTTATTTTCATCCCACTTCAACAATTTGCACTCTATTGGTAAGTCCATTCCATTAAATACAAATGAGAATCCATTTTAATTTCAGATTGTAATGCGACAAAACAAGACAAACACCATGGGGGGTGAATACTTTTGCACAGTGGCACCTGTCTGAGTGACATCCTCACACTTTGCAAAGCAGACAGGAATTCACTCCAGGACATAAATGAGATAACGAATGTAGTGCCTTTTGCTTGACTGTGAAAGTCTTTCTCGGGGAGATCAGTGCATCCTGATGGTGTCGTCAGAGATATTTTTCAGCAGCAAGGTTCAGCGCTGGCTCTCATTTTGTTCAATATCTATACCACCAACATTAGGAGGTTCATTTTATGCAGATGATCTCTGCTTAGCCTCCCAGTCTGTTTCCTTCCAAGATATCCAAAAGAGACTCACCAATCCTCTCAAAGTCTTACACTAAATGGTTCCTTAATGCCAATCCAGGAAAGACACAGGTCTGTACCTTCCATCTTTACAACAGACAAGCAAACACAACTCTCGAGATCAGATGGAACAATGAAGTGTTGAAGAACACCAAACATCCTGTTTACTTAGGCATTACCCTGGACAGGACACTCTCTTTTAAAGAACAACAACAACAACAACATTTGTTTATATAGCACATTTTCATACAAAAAGTAGCTCAAAGTGCTTTACATAATGAAGAAAAGAAAAATAACAGACAAAATACAAAATTAAAATAAGACAACATTAATTAACATAGAAAGGAGTAAGGTCCGATGGCCAGGGTGGACAGAAAAAAACAAAAAAAAACTCCAGAAGGCTGGAGAAAAAAATAAAATCTGCAGGGGTTCGAGGCCACGAGACCGCCCAGTCCCCTCTGGGCATTCTACCTAACATAAATGAAATAGTCCTCTTTGTAGCTAGGGTTCTCACGGAGTCACTTGATGCTGATGGTCATACAGACTTCTGGCTTTTAATCCATCCATCATTGTTGGAACATCATGGTACTTTGGGTAGATGGTGGTGGCACAAGCCACCACCAACAGGACACCGGAAAAGGAAACAGAAGAGAGAGTAGGGGTTAGTACAGATTTTGAATGAATAGTTATTATAATGAATTAGATATACAGAGTATCTGGATTTAATTTACAGTGAAGTTATGAGAAGGCCATGTTAAAATAATGTGTTTTCAGCAGTTTTTTTAAAGTGCTCCACTGTATTAGCCTGGTGAATTCCTACTGGCAGGCTATTCCAGATTTTAGGTGCATAACAGCAGAAGGCCGCCTCACCACTTCTTTTAAGTTTTGCTCTTGGAATTCTAAGGAGACACTCAGTTGAGGATCTGAGGTTACGATTTGGAATATAAGACATCAGACATTCCGATATATAAGATGGGGCGAGATTATTTAAGGCTTTATAAACCATAAGCAGAATTTTAAAGTCAATTCTGAATGACACAGGTAACCAGTGTAGTGACATCAAAACTGGAGAAATGTGTTCTGATTTTCTTTTCCTGGTTAGGATTCTAGCAGCTGCATTCTGCACTCGTTGCAAACGATTGATGTCTTTTTTGGGAAGTCCTGAGAGGAGTGCATTACAGTAATCTAGCCGACTGAAAACAAAAGCGTGAACTAATTTCTCTGCATCTTTCGATGATATAAGAGGTCTAACTTTTGCTATGTTTCTTAAGTGAAAAAATGCTGTCCTAGTGATCTGATTAATATGCGATTTAAAATTCAGATTACAATCAACGGTTACCCCTAAGCTTTTTACCTCCGATTTGACTTTTAATCCTAATGCATCCAGTTTATTTCTAATAGCCTCATTGTATCCATTATTGCCAATCACTAAGATTTCGTTTTTCTCTTTATTTAATTTGAGAAAGTTACTATTCATCCATTCTGAGATACAGGTTAGACATTGTGTTAGCGAATCAAGAGATTCGGGGTCATCAGGTGCTATTGATAAATACAGCTGTGTGTCATCAGCATAGCTGTGGTAGCTCATGTTATGTTCCGAGATAATCTGACCTAATGGAAGCATGTAGATTGAGAAGAGCAGCGGACCCAGGATAGAGCCTTGTGGAACACCATATAGAATATCATGTGTCTTTGAATTATAATTACCACAACTAACAAAGAAAGAACATATTCTTAAACTCAAAAAGAAGATATCCAGCAGGAATAATCAGCTTTGCAAACTAGCAAACACATCCTGGGGAGGAGAAACTAAGACCCTGCGATCAACAGCCATGGCATTCTGTTATTCTACTGCAGAGTATTGTGCACCAGTGTGGACTTGGTCAACCCATGACAACAAGGTTGACTCTGAGCTAAATAGTGCATTCCGAATCATCATTAGGAACAACGTGCCTTCCTGCTTTATACAGGCCTGCTGGGATCACACCTCCCCATATACAACGAGAAACCAGTGTGGCGGAGAGCTGGGGCCCATGCCCAGCCGGGATGCCCCTTCAGTATATGTCCAGGGGGAGCAACCATGGATTATTCAATACCTCCCACTGGACACTAGGTGGCAACCTCCCTGGGTTGGAGTGGTGCCTCGGTCTCCCACAGGGCTCCATGGGAATTGGAGTTTGGTGCAGCCCTGTTGGGTCCCACAGGTGCCACCAGGGGGCGCTGCAGCTGGGACTCCTGAGCCCTTATGGGCAGTGTTTTCACCACACCCGGAAGTGCAGCCAGAACTCGGCAATCAAACAGCTGGAACCTTATAAAAGGAGCCAGCAACCACCACTGAGTAGGCTGAGTCGGGAGGAGGAGGACAACGCTTGCCGAGAGGAGGAGTGGTGGTGAAGAGTGTGCTGTAATTGTGTTTATTTGGTGTGCTTTGGGACTGTGTACTGCCTGTGGGACATGGGAAAGACGTGCCCCACAGGTGAAGAAAAAGAATTAATTTTGTTGATTTTTAAAGTGCCTCCGTTGTCAGCCTGTGTCGGGTCGGGCGCATATATAGCGCCTTTATCACACCAGTTCAAGAGTAGAAAGGTTCAAGCAACTGATGGACTCCAGAAACCCACTCCACCACCACCAGTAAGCAAATTGCCAACAACGTTCTTGTCGGAGCTTCACCACAGTGGAACCCCTCAATCCAAAGCAGTCCACAACACATAGGCTCGAGAGGTGGTGAGAGACTGACCGTAGCCCTCCCAATGAAGCTCTTCCTACACCTCAAGAGCCTCTATGCAATGGAACATCCCTCTCTAGGAAAGACTGGGTCACGCTTACCCGAGTTAGGTCAAAGGTGGGCAAAAGAAGGGACTACCTATTTAGATGGGGCCTCACAACAAGCGCTGAATATCAATGTGCTGAGCCCACTCAAACAATGGACCACATTCTCTGTGAATGTTCACGAAGCCCTACATACACCAAAGAAGATTTGAAGGATGCTGATGACTCCGCTCTTACCTGGATATGGCAGTGGCATGACAAGATATGATGATGATGATGATGATTCAAAGCAGATTTTTTATTGTCCAGCGTTCCTTGATCTTGTGTAGGTGTTGGCGTATTTGTGCCTTTCACTTTTACTTACTTACTGTTGCATTCCTTGATGATGTTGTCACACACGCTCGCTTGGGAGCCAGTCTAAGGGTCAGGGTCAGGGGTGGATGAGCTGCACTGATGTCTTTTCTTCATCTTTCACAGACCCCCAGAAGTGCAAACCAACTAGAGCTCCACCCGCTTCTGCTGCCAGCCCATGCCGTCCTGCTGACCTCTTTTCCACCAAGGACCTGCCTCTTCCTGCCCACCGCCTATACAGTCATATGAAAAAGTTTGGGACCCCCTCTCAGCCTGCATAATAATTGACTCTCCTTTCAACAAAAAAGATAACAGTGGTCTGTCTTTCATTTCCTAGGAACATCTGAGTGATTTTTAGTGACGCAGTATTTCGTTGTATGAAATTAAATCAAATGTGAAACACTGGCTGTGCAAAAATGTGGGTCCCCTTGTCATTGTGCTGATGTGAATGCCTGTCACTGCTCAATGCTGATTACTTGTAACACCAAATTGGTTGGATGAGCTCCTTAAGCCTTGAACTTCATAGACATGTGTGTCCAATCATGAGATATAAAGGTATTTAAGGTGATCAATTACAAGTTGTGCTTCCTTCCTTTTGACTCTCCTGTGAAGAGGGACAGCATGGGATACTCAAAGCAACTCTCAAAAGATCTGAAAACAAAGATTGTTGAGTCTCCTGTTTTAGGGGAAGGCTACAAAAAGCCATCTCAGAGGTTTAAACTGTCAGTTTCAACTGTAAGGAATGGAATCAGGAAATGGAAGGCCACAGGCACAGTTGCTGTTAAACCCAGCAGGTCTGGCAGGCCAAGAAAAATACAGGAGCGGCATATGAGCAGGATTGTGAGAATGGTGACAGACAACCCACAGATCACCTCCAAAGATGGTGTATCTGTACACTGTTCTACAATTCAGCGCAATTTGCACAAAGAACATCTGTATGGCAGGGTGATGAGAAAGAAGCCCTTTCTGCACTCACGCCACAAACGGAGTCGCTTGTTGTATGCCAATGCTCATTTAGACAAGCCAGATTCATTTGGGAACAAAGTGCTTTGGACTGATGAGACACAAATGGAGTTATTTGGTCAGAACAAAAAGCTCTTTGCATGGTGGAAGAAGAACACCGCATTGCAAGACAAACATCTGCTACCTACTGTCAAATTTAGTGGAGGTTCCATCATGCTGTGGGGCTGTGTGGATAGTTCAGGGACTGGGGCCCTTGTTAAAGTCGAGGGTCAGATGAATTCAACTCAATATCAACAAATTCTTCAGGATAATGTTCAAGAATCAGTTGAAGTTAGGCAGGGGTTGGATATTCCAACAAGACAATGACCCAAAACACAGTTCGAAATCTACAAAGGCATTCATGCAGAGGGAGAAGTACAATGTTCTGGAATGGCTGTCACAGTCCGCTGACTTGAATATCATCGAAAATCTATGGGATGATTTGAAGCAGGCTGTCCATGCAATTGAACTGAACTGTAGAGATTTTGTATGAAGAATAGTCAACAATACCTCCATCCAGAATCAGACACTCATCAAAAGCTATAGGAGGACAGCGTCTAGAGGCTGTCAGATTAGCAAAAGGAGGCTCAACTAAGTATTGATGTCATATCTCTGTTGGGGTGCCCACATTTATGCACCTGTCTAATTTTGTTATGACACATATTGCATATTTTCTGCTAATCCAATAAACTTAATGTCACTGCTGAAATCCTACTGTTTCCATAAGGCATGTCATATATTAGAAGGAAGTTGCTACTTTGAAAGCTCAGCCAATGATAAACAAAAATCCAAAGAGTTAAGAGGGGGTCCCAAACTTTTTCATATGACTGTTAAAGATCCAACCACTTCACCTTCCAGTTCAGTTTCACTCGGACTCAGTCTTATAGGACTACTTTAGTCTTGCCTACTATTCCAGTGTTTGCTACATTATGCTCTCTGTTTTGTGTCTTTTTATGATGTATTCATGCTGTTGGCTATGTGAAAGGCACTATATAACAAAGTCCTCAGGCTTTGCCTTCACTGTTTGGAATGAATCTAATTCTTATTTTTTAAGTCAGCTCTTCTCCAAACTCGCCTTCCTGCATTCCTTTGTTGGGAAGGGCAAACCATCCTCACGGATAACGGGATGTGGTGAAGAAGACAGGACAAGGCCGGAGCCTGGGGCTGCGATGTGACTCCCTCTGCATGTTTGTGCAGCTCCGACTAAGGAAGTACCTGGAGAATGTGCCCTGGGGTCTCGCATAGTTGAGAAGAGCTTCATGGCAACATCTTCACCATGAAGGTGCCTACCTCTTTATTTTTAGTCCTCTCCTTTCCGACATGTTTCTCCAGTGTGGGTGAGTCCTTCTTTTTCCATGTTGCTTAATGAATAGCCGTGAAGGTAAATGAGGAGCTGTGAGAAGAAAATGGCTGTGAGGTTTAAGTGCTGCCTTCTTGTCTCGACTTGCCATGTTCAGGCGGCTCGTTCAGGCACAAAGACAGAGTGTTTCAGAGCCACAGACGAGGTTCTGTTTTGTTAACAATCGTAGCTTTTACTGTGCTGGAAAACTAAATTTTAAGTAGCAGCTTACAGTATAAGGAGTATGGGGTCAATATTGACTATTGGGGGGTCAAAATAACAATCAAAAAATAACTGAAGACCTACAGTGCAAATAAAATTTCTTTGTCATAATCCTTTTGGTGTTCTTTGTTATAGCATAAGTAGGAATTAAATAGACAGACTGGTAATGCCTCTGTGGAGATTTTACAAAGTCCAGTAAATGCTGTGAAAGACGTGCAGGGTGTGGAGGTGCACTGCAGGGTTTTTGTCCTCCCATCCAGGAACTGGTCAAGGCTTCTGCCCAGAAACAATACCAATGTGCCATACTAGAATTGTCAAGAGGCCCTTCTGGGAGTTGGAGAGCCCATTCTGGATGGGGTCTTGAAGGTGGTCAGAGAAGGTCTTAGAGATCACCAGTTAGTCCACTAGGCCACCTGGGAGCTGCAGCCATTTTTCAGCCAAATGTCCAGTAGGCTTGTCCTTAAAAATGGCTGCGTGCCTCCCAAGCTGTCAAGGAAGACCAGGAACTATTGGCCATCCAATTGGCCGCGACCCTGCAAGTAATAATCTCTCTATATATATATAAAATCAAACGTCCGTCTGTCTGTATGTCTGTATGTCTGTTCCGCTTTCCACGAGAAAACTACTTAATGGATTTAGATCTGTTTTTCCAACAGGCAGGTTGGAAAATGACTGACTGACATTTATTTAAAAGCCTGTACAGCAGCTGTCCTTTCATCTCACTACCTTGTCTCGCGGGACATCAAATTGTCTTCTGAGAAGATCACGTATCGCCTCCTTCAAAGCGCTCCAAGGTTTTTATTTTTGTAATAGAATGAAACACGTGATGCTTTAGGTAGCACAGTGGTCAGCTCACCGTTCCACAGCCCACATTCACACATTGACTTTACGAGGCTCATATGCATACCCAAAAGATCGTCACACGTGTGCACAGGGGAGACACCTTACGGGCTCTGGTGATGGTAATGACCCTGCAAGCCAGGGGCTGGTGCTGTTGCCTAATGACTGCTCCATCTGTAGGATGGAAGACTGACTACCTCTGACATCAATTCCATCGTCCTCCCTCCTGGACCTGCCCCTTCCTGCTCTGGCCTTTTAAAAATCAGATCTGCCTCCATCTTGAGCCTGTCACCATGAAAATATTCTCACCTTTTCATTTCAATACGGGGGTTCACCACCATGCTACCAAACCTTTTTTAATCTTTTTGCGCTTTTGTAACAATCATAGTTCACTTGCAGGAGTGACATATTCGTGCTAATCCGAGACAGAGGCTGCAGGCCGAGGGTAGGCGAAAGCGTGACGTCAGGAGTGGGGAGCCGGGCGGGACCCTCCTCACTGTCCTGTTTCACTTCTACGTGGGCAGAGCCATGGGGGCCACTAGTCTACTATATAATAAATTGCTTAGGTCTATGTGTGTGTCCGGTTCCTCCAAGCAATCTGATTGGTCTGTTTCGCTTTGGTGTGATTGGTCAATTTGACGTCAGTAATGCAATCAAAAGAGGAAGTGCGAGTGTGAGACACACGAGGAGGAGTAATGGCATAGATTGGTACAAAGATGAGGAGTATAAAAGTGGACAAGAGGCGAGCGAGGCGCCTCGCAAATATCGACAGGCTTTACAGGAACACATGCCAGACAAGAAAAGGTTCGGACATGCGAGGGTATAAAAAAAAAGAAAGAGGCACTGAAGGTACACATAGGGAAAGAGATATCAGATACTGTGTGTTTTGTCTTGGTAGAGTAATATATTGCTCTACTTTGCCCTATTGTATTATTAATATGTAGTCTTTGTCAGAATGCCTAATCTCACAGACTTACCACTGTTTATTTGGTATTATAGTATATAACTTATCCCCACCTTCCCTTCTATATCTATAACCTCAGGCAATTAGATGTAGTAAAAAGACAAGCAGGCGTTAAGTTACACATAAAACAATGTATTATTGGTAATATTCATAAATAATAACAAAATGTAAAGTACATTTGAATATTGGCAACCATACAACCTGATAAATGGTGATGTGTAGTTTCAGGCGGCACACAGACTTGTAGTTATTTAAAATGTCTCTAGTTCAAGCATCATTCAGCTTTCTTCAGAACAGGCCGTATGCCTGTTCCAATATGGCTGCTAAACTGTGGTCTCCATTGTGTTGTCCTTTCAGTTCATGGTGTGATGGTCTTCATCAGTTGTTGGTTAGTAAGAGAGAGAGAGTGTGAGGTTAAACACGTACATTTATAGATTCTCTGTCCAACCTCTAGAGCCAATAGGACATCATGGTACTTAAAGGCCTCTGAGACAAGCCAATTCCAAACAGCCATACTTCAGACCAATGGGGGAAATAGAACATCTTAACACCTGCCCCCAAACCATCTTAACACATACCCCCAAACCATATGTTAACGTAACTTGGGTTTCTTGCGGGGGTTAAAAGACTTTAGCAAAGAAACACTCGTCAAACTGGTTTAAGGCACATCCTCTCCCAACTCTGTCGTAAAATTCAAAGAGACTCAGTCATAAAGGTGGGGGGGGGGGGGGTATGGGGGGGATTAACACTAATTACATTGCTTTGCCTAAATTACAAATAAAGACATACAAAATATTTATCAAGTTATATGTAAAATCTCACATCACAACACTGTGTCACAACAAACGGAAAAAGAGTCACACGAAAGGTTTGGGGTGGCCACCCCGTATATTGAAGTTTGCTGCTGGTAAGGCAAACAAACGAGTTTTTTGCTGAGTTCAAAACAGAATTGATGTACAGGTGACAAAATGGCGGTTTTAAAGTTAGACCGAGGGAATGAGGTCATCGGGGCTGGAACCAGAAGTGATGTCATCGGGGCCAGGTGGGATTTCCTGTGACTGGTTTGCAGGAGAAAAAGAAAGGGTTAATGCACTCTGCCCTCCCATGCTCCGGCATGGAATTACCGTCATTTGAGCTCTTTAGCTGCCTCCCATGCACACGTGAGTGACAACTGTTACATTTATTTTTATTACTTGACTTTTTCTCAGGTGTCTTTTATAGGTAACATAGCTAATAATAATATTATTATTATTAATTTTCTTCTTCTTTTGGCTGCTCCCACTAAGGGGTCACCACAGTGGATCATCTGTCTCCATCTATTCCTGTCTTTTCCATCAACTGCCTTCCTGTCCTCCCTCGCCACATCCATAAACCTCCTCTTTGGCCTTCCTCTTTTCCTCTTGCCTGGTGGTTTCATCCTCATCATTCTTTTTCCGATGAACGCCTCATCTCTCCTCTGCATGTGCCCAAACCATCTCAATCTTACATATCTCTCACTTGGTCACAAACTGTCATACCTGTGCTGTCCTTCTGATATCCTCATTCCTAATCCCTCAGCCCTTGTTATTCCAAGCAAAAATTGTAGCATCTTCAACTTTGTCACTTCCAGCTCTGCCTCCTGCCTTTTCGTCAGCACCTCCATCTCCAAACCATACAACACACCTTTTCTTATTACCATTCTATAGACCTTCTGTTTCATTCTTGCAGCTTCTCTTCTATCACATATCACTGCTGGCAATCTTCTTCGCCCAGTCACCGCCCAGTCCACCCTGCCTGCACTCTCTTCTATAAGGTATCTTAAAAATGAGTTTCAGATATTTGAAAATACATTCGTTTTAAGATGCATTTTAGATCCTGTGTGCAGGATGACCTGCATTCTTACCTGGCTGGGACACCATTGAGGTGGAAGAACAGGGGAAGACAGCTTACATAGGGCTTTGTCTCCCTCAGGATGGTAGATAGCAGCGAGCCCATGTTTGGATCCCCACACGGGTATGCACAAGGCATGCTGGGTATTGTAGTCCCAGGGGACAGCCTTGTTGGGTCCCGTGGGTGGGCTGTCGGGGGGAGCTGTGGGATTTGGGACTTTCTACTCCAATAGGGCTAGAACCTCACCCAGAAATGCTTTGGAGTTGCTGTGTCATGTCACCGGAAGCACTCCCCGGAGGTTAGATAAAAGGAGCTGCCTGCCTCAGATGGAGGAGTCAGAGTCGGGATGAAGGTGGACAACACTTACGAGGAAGAGTGTAGGAGGCTGTGGGCAGCAGAGAGAGAAAGAAAGGCAAAGAGTTGCTGTGTGCTATCTAGGGCTTGATTGTACTTGTGCCTGTGGTGGTGGGAAATGCTTGTTGAGAAGAGTTTCCCACAAGTGCTTTTAACTTGTGTCCATGCCTGCTTGTGTTGGGCATTTGGGGAGCTGGAGTGCCCACACTTGTAATGATACCCTGTTCACTTTGAAATTTCTCATGCCTGCTCACGCGTACACGAAGCCACCAGCCTATTTAATACATTCCTTCCAGGGGTTGAGCGTAGGACATGCACAGAGTGCAACAGCATCAGTCACTATTGGTCAAAGAAAGTGGCGTGACGCAGGATTGGCTGTGATATAAAAGGCGCTTCCCGCCTACAAGGGTCGTCTATTTACTCAGTCATGTGAAGCTTAGCTTTCGAAATGTACCAAGCATGGCAGCTTGATAGATATAGATATCTCCTAGTTGTAACATTGTTGGTAGAGGTATTTATATAGTCTGGATTGTGGTACACTTATTTTTGTCTTTTTTTTTTGTATATACACTGTTTTTTTTTTTCTCCTTGTAAATATTTTTTGGGATTCATTGGATTTTGTTTAATGAAGCTTCTTCCTGATCATATTTTCTTCATTTAGAAAGACCACTGTTTTTGTGTATGCACAATTTTTGTCTTTAATTATTTTTCATTTTGGGACTGGCGGAGTTTCACTGTAAAGATCATACACTGTTTTTGATTGAGACATCATGTTTGTGTATTTTGCACACCTTGTGATGGGCGGCCGGGACGCCAGCAGAGTGGAAGGTCCAGGGGAGAAGGTATTAATCAGCCAATACCTCCACTGGGACACTAGAGGCCAGCCCTCCTGGGCGGCTGTGGCACCACGGATTTCTGCAGGGCATGTCGAGTTTGGTGAAGCCCTGTTGGGTTCCATGGGGGCCGCCGTGGGGAGCCCTATAGAGGACCTCCAGCACACCTGGGGAGTGATTCCAGGTAATACTGATGAGCCACCTGGAACACTCCCAGGACCTGAATAAGAGGAGCCGCCTCACTCCATTGGGGTAGCCACAGTCAGGAGGAAGGAGACAAAGCCTGAGGAGGAGTGGAGGCAGATGGACTGGCGGCAAGAAGGGACTGTATATTGGTGTGGTGTTGGGATTTTGTGTCCTGCCTATCTGTGTCAGGGATTAGGGAGGCAGTTCGCCCCCTAGTGGCTTACAACTTGTAAATGAAACCCACTATTGTTTTTGGAAAATATACCACTTTTGTGTCAGTGACTCCATGTCTGACAACTCCCTCAAATTTAATCCCGGTTGGCCCTGGACTACAAGATGCCCAAAGTGTAGTCTGGTGCCAAGCTTTCCACTACACGAGGCGTCACACCGTACAGCTACGCAAGCATAAGAAAAAACACTATAGGGTATACTTCTGTGAGCACTGTAGATATCTATAGAAACCATAACGTCCTGTGAAACTTCTCAAGTGGTTACTTACCTGTTCTCTTCTCTAGCTGAGGCTACTGTGAAGCGGCTCAAACTTGGCTGGACTCGCTGCCCAGCTTCAGTCATGGTTAGGCCAGGATTGATTACATCAGCGTTTCTTAACCTTTAAGTATTTGCGACCCGAGTTTTCATAACAGTTTTAATTGCGCCCTCCCTAACGTTTTTTTGAAAGGAGCCCACTAATACCAATTTGTTCTTTTTTAATTAATGATATATCATAAATGCATATTTTATTATACCTAAACTTTTATCGACATTCATCTAACTCTATATTTATTTTTCTAGCATCAGAATGTAGTTTAAGTTCATTTGTTTTGGTTTCAATAGATGTATTTTTCATATTTTCGATTCTTGTTTTCTTTTTTTCACATCTTCGAGCCCCCCGTTTTGTTACTTCGCGCCCCACTAGGGGGGCCCACCCCACAGTTTGAGAACCACTGGATTACATGGTCCACCAAAGTTGCACGTATTTCATTGGAAATACTGGCTCGCCTTTGCTTTCCTCTTCCTCCTCTTCCTCCTCCTCATCTTGAATGGCCTCTGCTGCCTGCTAGGCCTCCTCTCACTCTTCCTCCTCCTCTCATTCTTCTTCTAACCTCTTCCTCTCAATATTCCTGTTCCTCTGTGTTGCCGCTGCTCCTTCTTCTTGTAGAAGTCATCTCGAGGCCTCTTTTATACCCTGACCCCCTGACTGAACTGATCTTCTAATTGAGGAGCGACATGAACGAGACTAACTGGTAGTCAGGGTGTTGCGTTTTGGAGACCATTGTTTCAAAGTGAACAAAGTGTGCTAAAACGGTGCAATTTGTGTTCAGAGATTTGCAAAATTGTGAATTTCAATGATATTTGAGTTGAGGCCAGTGGAATTGTGCTTAGAGTTTAGCAGTTTGGAGTCATGCTGTTGACACATGAGCTTCACTTTTTCAGAATTTAGTTCTATTTTTTCTGGGTGAATAAAATGGGGAAAAACTTTTATGATCCAGGAGTAGTTCTGGTACCAGGGCATAATCTGATGGAAGCCCCTTCGGGTCAAATGGAAGCTTCCTGAAACAGGGAGCACCCCCTTGTGCCACCCAAGGACCCCAACATGATTGTTCCTTGGGACTACGATTCCCATACATCACTGCGTGTGTCCTTACTGGGTCCACACCAGTGGAGCACTGAACTCCTCTTTATATCCCAGCTCCCCCCTACTGTCCATTAATCTATCTATCCGTTTGTATGGGATGTTGAAACAGCCCCAGTCAGGCCGGGTTATGCCTTCTTCCATATTGTCCTTCCGTTATGGCGTCCCGGCCAGGAAAAGGTCCAGTGCAGTACTTACATGTGAAATATCTTGAAATGGCTCTCTTACTTACTTTACTTAATCCCTTTGCCCCTGTTGGGCAAGAGCTCTCCAGGCATTTCTATCTTAGTGCCAGCCTCTGCAATTGTCCCCTGGTGTGGTCCATCCTCTTGGCATCTGCTTCCAGATCCTGGTTGTAGGTGTTTCTTGGTTGGCCTCTTTAACTCTTTCCATGTGAGGCCTTGCCTCGTGGTGTTTGAGACTGGCTCACAAAGATGGAGCCTAACTACCTCCAAACCCGCTGTGAACCTCTTCCTCCACTGGCTCTTGTCTCGTTTGCTACCACAGTTCTTGGTTTCTGACGGCATCAGGCCAGGGAATCCAGATGATCCTCATCAGACAGGTGTTAGTAAATATCTGGACCTTTCTGGTGATGGTTGTGGTGGTCCTCCATGTGTTGGCTCCGTAGAGTAGGACTTGATTTATGTTGGATCTTGGTGGTAATGGATGGTTCTCTGGATCCCCAAACGTTCTTTAGCTGCTGATCCTGGCTCTACCGTCGATGTGTGCCCAACCAAGGTAGGCAAAACATTCCCCCTTTCCTAGCACTTCACCTTTTAATATTATGGGAGATGGAGTAACGGAGCTGACCTTGAGGACCCTGCTTTGCCGTCTATGGATGTTACTTTCAAATACCTAAAAAGCTGAATTACATTTCTAGATGTTCATTTGGCTTTCCATATTGGACTGAGGGAACTGACCTGAAACCGAACAGGAAACCCAAAGCTGGATGGCATCAGCGTTTTATGATGGATTAATTTCTCATTTTTTGCCCCCTCACTCCTTCTTTTTCTGCCTCTTTTTGAAATTCCTGCACAGCATCTCAGGGGCAGATGTTACTTTGAAAGAGACAAGGACTTGCATTAACCCAGTAGACAAAAACTGAAACTCATAGACGTGCATCATGTTTCATTTTTCAGGATCCACGGAGAACGGACCGAGTCCATTCATTAGATATTATGAAGGCCTGTCCTACAGCCGAGAGGCCCTTGAAATGAAGCATCAGAGAGCCAAGCGGGCCATCCATGAAGATGATCAACGAGTCAGCCTGGACTTCACTGCTTACCACAGGTATGTTCACTTGTTTGTGACAAGTTTGGTGGCACTTGGCCAGGCTTAGAAGGTAAAATGCTGGACTGCATACTCTGGGGATGTCCACGTCTCCTGTCTTTGTGGCCCTGAGCAAGTTGCAAGACTGAACTGAACCTGAACTGAAAAACAATTATACAATACAACTGCAGTGGGCTGGCGCCCTGCCCGGGGTTTGTTTCCTGCCTTGCACCCTGTGTTGGCTGGGATTGGCTCCAGCAGACCCCCATGACCCTGTAGTGAGGATATAGCGGGTTAGATGGATGGATGGATGGATATACAATACAATACAATTTATTTTTATATAGTCCAAAATCACACAAGGAGTGCCACAATGGGCTTTAACAGGCCCTGCCTTTTGACAGCCCCCCCCAGCCTTGATTCTCTAAGAAGACAAGGAAAAACTGCCAAAAAAACCCTTTTAGGGAAAAAGAAATGGAAGAAACCTCAGGAAAGGCAATTCAGAGAGAGACCTCTTTCCAGGTAGGTAGGTAGGGTATCAAAAAAGGGGGTCAATACAATACAGTACACAGAACAGAACACAGCATTTCAGAAAAAGAACATCATACCAACAGTAAAATATGGTGGTGGTAGTGTGATGGTCTGGGGTTGTTTTGCTGCTTCAGGACCTGGAAGGCTTGCTGTGATAGATGGAACCATGAATTCTACTGTCTACCAAAAAATCCTGAAGGAGAATGTCCGGCCATCTGTTCGTCAACTCAAGCTGAAGCGATCTTGGGTGCTGCAACAGGACAATGACCCAAAACACACCAGCAAATCCACCTCTGAATGGCTGAAGAAAAACAAAATGAAGACTTTGGAGTGGCCTAGTCAAAGTCCTGACCTGAATCCAATTGAGATGCTATGGCATGACCTTAAAAAGGCGGTTCATGCTAGAAAACCCTCAAATAAAGCTGAATTACAACAATTTTGCAAAGATGAGTGGGCCAAAATTCCTCCAGAGCGCTGTAAAAGACTCATTGCAAGTTATCGCAAACGCTTGATTGCAGTTATTGCTGCTAAGGGTGGCCCAACCAGTTATTAGGTTCAGGGGGCAATTACTTTTTCACACAGGGCCATGTAGGTTTGGATTTTTTTTTCTCCCTAAATAATGAAAACCACCATTTACAAACTGCATTTTGTGTTTACTTGTGTTATATTTGACTAATGGTTAAATGGGTTTGATGATCAGAAACATTTTGTGTGACAAACATGCAAAAGAATAAGAAATCAGGAAGGGGGCAAATAGTTTTTCACAGCACTGTATCTATCTATCTATCTATCTATCTATCTATCTATCTATCTATCTATCTATCTATCTATCTATCTATCTATCTATCTATCTATCTATCTATCATATAGTGCCTTTCACATCTATCTATCTATCTATCTATCTATCTATCTATCTATCTATCTATCTATCTATCTATCTATCTATCTATCTATCTATCTATCTATCTATCTATCTAATTCCCTTGTTTTATTTTATATAGTGCCTTTCATATCTGTCTGTATTGTTCTTTATTGTTAATGTCGCCTTTCTCTTTCTCTAGTCGACTTCTCTTCTGTTTTTTTCCCACTCTCCTCTCCTCCCACCGCTCCACTATTTCAAGTCACTTTGTACGTGTAACGCGTGTTCTTCACTTCCATGGTATAATGAAGGACATGTTTTTTTCCCCGGCTTGGTGAAGCTTCCAGATGCTTCTTTCACCTTGTGTTCTCTGCACATTTTTCTTTCCTCCAGGAGGGTCTGTACTTGGAGTTCTCAGTTTCTTGGAAAACCTTTTAGTTTCCAGTGTGCTGTGCTGCATTCCTCACATAAATCCCACTGGGGAACTTTGATAATTTTTCTCACGACCTTCCAAATAGAATATTAGGGGCATTTTGTTATCATCAGCTAAAATCCTAAAATGCGGAGTTATCTGTAGCTGTTATACACACAAGTGTCGGAGGAAAAATTTGTATGTAGATTGCCCACCATGTGTAGAGTAAAACGCAGTTTATATTCATGTAGTCATTCTCAAACCTAATTAAAAATTCTAGGAGTTATGAGGCTTTAAATACAGCAGCAGCCAAAAAGCTGAAAACAGCGGTGGAAATGATGCCAGTCGGTACCCATTGTCTGTGATAAGACTCCTAAAAATGCGTTTAGCGTATAAATTAGCCGTATGATGTGAGTGCCTCCTTAAATGCAAAGCCGTGCTTCATTAGTATATGTATGTACAGCGCCCTCCGTAATGCTTGGGAGCAAAGACCCCTTTTTCTTAGATTTCTCCCCTCTGCTCCACAGTTTAAAATGACAAATCACACAATTCAGATGTCGTGATTAAAAGGCACATTGCAGACTTTAATTTAAGGGGATTTTCAGACATTTTGGTCACACCGTGTAGAAGTGACAGCACATATTCTACACGGTCCAACCCGCCCATATAGCACTCCGATCAGCTTGGTGACAACATGTAGGCGCTTCAGGTTTGCGCAGAGAATCTGGAGGGTATCCGTCAATAAGGGCGCGCACATAAAGGCGACCTTCAAAAGGGCGACCTCAATTGGGCGCGGCGAATAAAACCGCACATAAATAAAAGCGATCTTCAAAGGGGCGACCTCAATTGAGCGCCGAATAAAGGCGCGCGTAAATAAAGGCGAGCTTCAAAAGGACGACCTCAATTATTGAGCGCCAAATAAATGCGCGCATAAATAAAGGAGTGCTTCAAAAGGGTGACGTCAATTGGGTGCAGCGAATAAAGGCAACCGCAACAAAATTAGAGAAAATTTATTAGATAAAGGCAATGATTAAACGTATAAAAAGGTGAAAGCAAGAATATTAAAACATCCAATTAATTAATGCATGAACTTCTAACGAACTACTTCTAACGAACTATTTCTAAAGCTCTCTATATTTCCTTGTTTTCAAAATTACAGAAAATTAGATTAAGGCAATGACTGAATGTATAAAAAGGTGAAAGCAAGTTACACTTGAAGCTGTAGATTATGTGCAATGCCACGTAGATATTCGAGATGCGGTCTATTAGCATAATCAAGGACAATTAATTTAATTCGTTCCGAAGGTCATCCTTTTGAAGCGCTCCTTTATTTGTGCGCGTATTTATTCGGCGCTCAATTGAGGTCGTCCTTTTGAAGCTCGCCTTTATTTACGCGTGCCTTTATTCGGCGCTCAATTGAGGTCGCCCCTTTGAAGATCGCTTTTATTTATGTGCGCTTTTATTCTCTGCGCCCAATTGAGGTCGACCTTTTGAAGGTCGCCTTTTTGTGCGCGCCCTTATTGAATAGAACCAATCTGGAGGGCTCAAAGAATATTGACACACACTTTCATCTCCGTACATTTCACATTTAACGTCTTGGAATTCCAAATCGGATAAGGCTAAGAAAACAAGTGTATGGCTGACCTTTAACTCCGTTGTTTGTAGCAGCTCACCAGCTCTCTTTTACATCGGATTTTCCAGCTGCTGACCATACCTTTTATATGTGAATTTGTCCAGGCACTTCCAGATGAGGCTGAAACCCGACAGCTCTGGATTTACAGACGATTTCCAGGTTCATTTCAGAAATCAATCAGAAGTGCCGACGTTATCTCATCTCTACTCCGGAGAATTGGAAGGTAAGGAATCGCTTACTGTACACTTGAAAGGGTGTGGAGACCGCGCGTAACGGCAGACAGACAGTCTGATTGTTTGCCCGTTTGTCACAGCACAGATGTAAACGTGAAGTCAGCTTCCCTAGTGAGGCTTTTCTAGGATTTTAATTCAACAACAACAACATTTATTTCTATGGCACGTCGTTTTTATACCACAATGGAGCTCAAAGTGCTTTACAAGATGACAGTATTTCAGATTAGGCAATAATATTAAAGAATAAGTAACAAGGGTAAGGTCAGATTGCTGGGAGGACAGAAAAAAAACTCCTCTAATTAGGCTGGACAAAAACAAAAACTTATTTATTGAAGATCAAACCCCCTCCATATGTTGCTGTGATCAAAATCGTTTCTAAAACTTTAAAAATCGACGAGTTTTTACTGAACTTCAATATGCACACTAGGACTAAAAACGAAGAGGACGTACCACAAACGTGTGGCAGGTGGGCAAAGAAGTGTAGCGGAAGTGTATTGAATCCTAAAAAGAATATAAATTACTTTGAACTGAATAAATTACAACATACGAAAACATCAACAGATATTGAATTTGAAACAGTTAGTCATCATAGTCAACTAATTCGGAAAATTGGCCTTTTTTGAACCATATGATGCACCTCAAAGAAGACCTGATTAAAAAACGATTCTAAACATTTGTGATAATTCGGGTTTCATTTTTTTTATAACTACAGTGGAACCTTGGTTTGCGAGTGTTCTGCAAGACAAGCTAAAATTTTTAATAAATTTTAACTTGATAAACGAACGAGGTCTTGCAAAACATGTAGTAGATATACGCGTTGTCTGCCGATCGTCACGTGATAACAACTGAGTTGATGGTTCCTCTCTTGTTACTTATACAGTGGAACCTCGGTTTGCGAGTAACTTGGTTTCCGAGTGTTTTGCAAGACGAGCAAAAATTTTTAATAAATTTTCACTTGATAAACGAGCGAGGTCTTGCAGTACGAGTAGTATGAATACGCTTTGTCTGCTAAGTGTCATGTGATCACAGCTGAGCTGATGGTTCTTCTCTCTCTCTCGCTGCGGGATTGTGGGTAATCGTCTCCCACTCTCTGTCTCAGTCGACATGCCTCACTCATATAGTCAACATCTGTATGAGCGTATACTGTTTACTATAGCATTGTGACCACGTGTGTGTTTGTTGTAACGTGTGAGTCCCTGTCTTGCACCCCAAAACACGAAGCCGAGTCTCTGTACTTTAGCAAAACCAACTTTATTCAACGTGAAAGAGGAACAGCACGGTTATTTATTGTAGCTGGATCTACCGCTCTCCTATACAGAAACACAGCAGTCATGTAGGGTTATGGCCAGGTTAGTGGCCAAGTAATACTGTGCCCTGAATTTATAATTTTCGTTGTATCACCCATCAACGGCAGGCGCTCATAAGATGTCCGCGATCTTTTCGGATTCGCTTTTACGGCGAACTACTACAGCGCTGGGAGACTGCGATTGCTTTGGGACGCTCTTCCGCGTGTCATCCCGCTGGATGGAATCCTAAAAGAGTTTAGAAACCTTACAATGCTTAAAGCATTTTTTTTCTTTTGTGTCCAAGTGTAGTGACGCTTCAGACAAAAGCAACTGTCAATGGAGAGGTTCCTCGTTAAAGTCGCAAAAACAGAGGACGATTCCAGTGAGTCAACAGATAGCAGGGATTCCGTTAGTTAGAGTGAAAGCCGACCTACACAATAATCCTCCTCTCTCTTGTCTCCCTCACACCAGCCACGATTCCTTTCAAAGGTAACGTGCAGGTTAATTTGTTTTATGTATTTTTACTTTATATTTTGTATTAATCGTTTTTATATGAATAGTTTTGGGTTGTGGAACGAATCATCGGAGTTTCCATTATTTCTTATGGGGAAATTCGCTTTGATATACGAGTGCTTTGGACTGCGAGCACGTTTCCGGAACGAATTATGCTCGCTATCCAAGGTTCCACTGTAATTGCACCAGCCACCAACTGCGCACTGCAACTGTCAGGTGTGTATTATACAACTAAAAACTATAGCCTACTGTGGTTTAATTTGGGGTGCTGTGGGAAAACCTTGAAACATTAAGTGTGCCGTGAACAGTGTGGACGCTAGGTGGCACTGTTGCCCCTTAAACCCAACAGACAGATACGCAAGACACAAGGTAAAAGCACTGAGAAGTATTTTAAATTCTTTTTTCTTCTCTAAACAGTGCCCTAAGCACTACAGCCACAATAAACATGCCAATAAACAGTACCAAGCACAATATTCTTCTTTCTCTCTACTCTTTCTCCTCCACACCTCCCAGCAAGTGTTGTCCACCTCCTCCCGACTCAGTAGTTCTTTATATATGGTCCGATCCGGAAATGCTTCTGTCCTTCCGTCCATGTGACTTGCCAGCACTTCCAGGTCAGTTTCTCGTTAGCCTGTAAGTACTTCTGGACTCCCGTCCTCGTGACTTGATAGTACTTCTGGGCTATGTAGGAAATAAGAGTCCCCTGGTGGTGCCCACAGTTCCCAGCAGGGCTGCAATACCATACTCCAAAGTCCATGATGCCCTGCGATTAGAATAGACTAGACTAGACTAGACACAAATAGAATAGAATAAACTAACTTAGACTAGACTAGACTAGAATAGAATAGATTAGAATAGACTAGACTAGACTACAATAGAATAGAATAGAATAGAATAGAATAGAATAGAATAGAATAGAATAGAATAGAATAGGCTAAACTAGAATAGAATCAACTAGAACAGAATAGATTAGAATAGACTAGACTAGACTAGACACGAATAGAATAGAATAAAGTAACTTAGACTAGACTAGACTAGATTAGACTAGACTAGACTAGAATAGAATAGAATAGAATAGGCTAAACTAGAATAGAATAGAATAGAATCAACTAGAACAGAATAGATTAGAATAGACTAGACTAGACACAAATAGAATAGAATAAACTAACTTAGACTAGAATAGAATAATAATTCTTTGCATTTATATTGCGCTTTTCTCACTACTCAAAGCGCTTAGCAATTGCAGGTTAAGGGCCTTGCTCAAGGACCCAACAGAGCAGAGTCCCTTTTGGCATTTTACGGGATTCGAACCGGCAACCTTCTGATTGCCAGTGCAGATCCCTAGCCTCAGAGCCACCACTCCGCCACACTAGACTAGACTAGACTACAATAGAATAGAATAGGCTAAACTATAATAGAATCAACTAGAACAGATTAGATTAGAATAGAATAGACTAGACACAAATAGAATAGAATAAACTAACTTAGACTAGAATAGAATAGATTAGAATAGAACAGAATAGGCTAAACTAGACTAGAATAGAATAGGCTAAACTAAAATAGAATAGAACAGAATCAACCAGAACAGAATAGATTAGAATAGAATAGATTAGACTAGACTGGACTAGACTAGAATAGAATAGAATAGAATAGAATAGAATAGGCTAAACTATAATAGAATCAACTAGAACAGAATAGATTAGAATAGAATAGACTAGACATGAATAGAATAGAATAAACTAACTTAGACTAGACTAGACTAGACTAGACTAGAATAGACTAGAATAGAATAGAATAGAATAGAATTGAATTGAATTGAGTTGAATTGAATAGGCTAAACTAGAATAGAATAGAATCAACTAGAACAGAGTAGATTAGAATAGACTAGACTAGACTAGACTACAATAGAATAGAATAGAATAGGCTAAACTATAATAGAATCAACTAGAACAGAATAGATTAGAATAGAATTGACTAGACACGAATAGAATAGAATAAACTAACTTAGACTAGACTAGAATAGAATAGAACAGAATAGAATAGAATAGAATAGAATTGAATTGAATTGAATTGAATTGAATTGAATTGAATAGGCTAAACTAGAATAGAATAGAATCAACTAGAACAGAGTAGATTAGAATAGACTAGACTAGACTAGACTAGATTAGAATATCCATCCATCCATTTTCCAACCCGCTGAAACCGAACACAGGGTCACAGTGGTCTGCTGGAGCCAATCCCAGCCAACACAGGGTGCAAGGCAGGAACCTAGCCCGGGCAAGGCGCCAGCCCAGCGCTGAATAGAATAGAATAGAATAAAGTAAATTAGACTAGAATAGAATAGAATAGAAAGCCTATATTGTCATTGTAAAATAATTTTAAATGAAATTATGAGTGCCACTCCAGCTGGGTACAAAACCAAAATGACACTACTTTTGTGAAAAACAAATCAATGCTACAACATATAATACAAAAAAAAAATGTAAAAATATACTTAATAAGAAATTAGGTAAAAAAACTGAAAGCAATATAAATACAATAAATAATACTATTTCACTGGGGCTGTGGTGGACAGGCGCCCTGCCCGGGGTTTGTTTCCTGCAGCAGCAGCAGTATGTATGAGTCCATTTCCAAGCACTGGCCAAAAAGTATTTAACCCGCCTTAATTTGCTTATTTTTGTTCAATGTATTATGGCCATTGTATGGAAACTGTTTCTGAATCTATCGGTCCGTACTTTCAAAGATCTATTATGGTGACCAGATGTCCAGAGTTCAAACAGGTGCTGAGCAGGCAGGATGTGAAGGATCCTTAATGATGTTTGTGGCTCTGGTCAGATAGCAGGAGTGGGAGGCCTGAGTCTGTCGACTTGCTTAGCAATATGTCAGGGATTATTGTATTAAATGCTGAACTGTAGTCTACAAAGAGCAGCCTTCCATAGCTCCCTCTTTGGCTGACATGGCTCAGCACAGTTTGTAGAGCGGTAGCAGTGGCATTCACATTTACATTTATTTACTTAGCAGATGCTTTTATCCCAAGTGACTTACAAAGGAAGTAA